>NW_010361626.1:1222720-1269709 GCF_000414095.1 Morus notabilis
GTTCCTGGTGCAATACATGCGACGGATCTGTCACATATTTCTTCAACATCGATACGTGAAAGACGTTGTGTACAGAAGCTAATTCTGGCGGCAATGCTAGTCTATATGCGACTTTTCCAATCCTTTCAAGGATCTCAAAAGGTCCTATGTATCTCGGACTGAGCTTCCCTTTCTTGCCAAATCTCATTACCCCTTTCATCGGTGCCACCTTCAGAAAAACTAAGTTTCCTGCCTGAAACTCCAGTGGCCTGCGGCGTTTATCTGCGTAACTCTTCTGGCGACTGTGAGCTGTATCTAACCTCTCTCTGATAAGTCTCACATCCTCTGTGGCTCTCCTGATGAAGTCTACTGTTTCAATATGCTTCTCCCCTGGTTCGTACCAGTGAATTGGGGACCTGCATCTTCTTCCATATAGAGCTTCGAAAGGTGCCATTCCTATTGACGCGTGATAGCTGTTATTGTAGGAAAACTCTATCAAGGGTAACTTCCTATCCCAGTTTCCCTTGAAGTCCATGACACATGCCCTCAACATATCTTCTAGGGTCTGGATGGTCCTTTCAGATTGGCCATCTGTCTGCGGGTGAAAAGCCGTACTGAACTTTAACTTATATCCCATTGCGTCTTGTACATTTTTCCAAAATCTTGATGTGAAGCGGCCGTCTCGATCCGAAATGATGGATTCTGGAATTCCATGCCACGCTACTATCTTGGACACGTAAAGTTCGGCAAGCCGCTCAACAGAATAACTGAGTTTGATCGGCAGAAAGTGTGCAGATTTAGTCAATCAATCCACGATCACCCAAATCGCATCGTTACCGTTGGATGTTCTGGGCAACCCTACCATGAAATCCATCGTGATTTGGTCCCACTTCCATTCTGGAATATCAATCTTCTGTAGTTCTCCTGTTGGACGTTGATGCTCTGCTTTAACTTTCTGACAGTTAAGGCACTTCGATATAAATTCAGCCACGTCCTTCTTCATTCCTGGCCACCAAAAGCTCCTTTTTAGATCCTTATACATTTTAGTTGCTCCCGGATGAACAGAGTAAGGCGTTTCATGTGCTTCTGAAAGGATCTGCTTCTTCATTTCTTCATCTTTAGGGACGCATATCCTACCCTTGTGGAGGAGTGTGCCGTCCTCCGCGAGGCTAAACACCATTTCTTTGCCTTCGAGAACTTCCTCCTTTAACTTCACCAAGGTAGGATCGGATTCCTGACTACTCTTCATGTGCTCGAGGATGGTCGGCTGTAGGGTGAGAGATGATACCTTCCCTGAAATTATCTCAATTTCAAGGTCGTGTATGTCCTTCTGCAGGGATTGTGGCAGAGCATGGATTGCCATTAACGTTGCTGACGACTTCCGACTTAGTGCATCCGCCACCTTGTTTGCTTTTCCGGGATGATAGAGGATCTCACAATCATAGTCCTTTACCAATTCCAGCCATCTTCGTTGTCTCATATTCAACTCCTTCTGCGTGAAGATGTACTTGAGACTTTGGTGGTCTGTGTAGATCTCACACTTCGCTCCATACAGGTAGTGTCGCCATATTTTCAATGCAAAAACCACCGCTGCAAGTTCTAAGTCATGCGTCGGGTAGTTCCTTTCATGATCTTTAAGTTGTCGCGAGGCATAGGCGACCACCTTTCCTCCTTGCATGAGAACGGCTCCTAATCCTTTCTTAGAAGCATCGCTGTAGACTACGAAGTTCCTTTCATCCGCATCTGGAATGGTCAACACTGGTGCGCTGGTGAGTCTCCTTTTTAGCTCCTGGAAGCTTTCTTCGCACTTCTCGGTCCATTCATACTTCCTTTCCTTCCGTGTGAGAGCCGTGAGCGGTGCTGCTAGCTTTGAGAATCCCTCCACAAAGCGTCGGTAGTATCCTGCTAAACCCAGAAAACTACGTATCTCTGTCACAGTCCTCGGAGCTGACCAATTACTAACTGCTTCGATCTTGGCGGGATCCACGGTAACTCCTTCCTTGGATACTACATGCCCTAAAAATTGTACCCTTTCTAGCCAAAATTCACACTTTGAAAATTTGGCATACAACTGGTTCTCCTTTAATATCTGTAGGGCAGTCTTCAGATGCTCCTCGTGCTCTTCCTTCGTTTTGGAGTAGATCAGAATGTCATCTATGAAGACGATAACAAACTTATCCAGATGGTCCTTAAATACTCGGTTCATCAAGTCCATGAATGCTGCTGGAGCATTGGTCAGTCCAAACGGCATCACGAGGAACTCGTAGTGTCCATAACGAGTCCTGAAAGCTGTCTTTGACACGTCGCCTTCCTTTATCTGAAGTTGGTGGTACCCTGAACGCAAATCAATCTTGGAAAAATATGCAGCTCCCTTCAATTGGTCGAATAGATCATCGATCCTCGGCAGTGGATACTTGTTCTTGATTGTAATCTTATTCAGCTCCCGATAGTCGATACACATCCTCAGTGTACCGTCTTTCTTCTTCACGAACAAAACTGGTGCTCCCCATGGCGAATAACTCGGGCGGACAAAACCTTTATCTATCAACTCTTGCAGTTGCACCTGAAGCTCTTTAAGCTCGGCCGGGGCCATCCGGTACGGTGCCTTAGAAACCGGTGCTGATCCTGGCATCAGTTCAATCTCGAATGAGATTTCTCGCTCTGGGGGTAGTCCCGGTAATTCTTCTGGAAAGACTTCCACAAATTGTTTGACTATTGGAATGTCCTCCGGTCTCAACTTAATCTCCTTAGACTTGTCCACCATATTAGCTAGATAATTTTTGGCTATAAATCCTTGAAGATGGCCGGCCAAGTGAAGAGAAAAGTGAAGGAAGAAATGTCATGATTTACTTTCAATCATTACTATCACATCAATCCTCTAGCACACTCAACATTTAACCAAAATTTTTGGCTATAAATCCTTGAAGATGGCCGGCCAAGTGAAGAGAAAAGTGAAGGAAGAAATGTCATGATTTACTTTCAATCATTACTATCACATCAATCCTCTAGCACACTCAACATTTAACCAAAATTTTTGGCTATAAATCCTTGAAGATGGCCGGCCAAGTGAAGAGAAAAGTGAAGGAAGAAATGTCATGATTTACTTTCAATCATTACTATCACATCAATCCTCTAGCACACTCAACATTTAACCAAAATTTTTGGCTATAAATCCTTGAAGATGGCCGGCCAAGTGAAGAGAAAAGTGAAGGAAGAAATGTCATGATTTACTTTCAATCATTACTATCACATCAATCCTCTAGCACACTCAACATTTAACCAAAATTTTTGGCTATAAATCCTTGAAGATGGCCGGCCAAGTGAAGAGAAAAGTGAAGGAAGAAATGTCATGATTTACTTTCAATCATTACTATCACATCAATCCTCTAGCACACTCAACATTTAACCAAAATTTTTGGCTATAAATCCTTGAAGATGGCCGGCCAAGTGAAGAGAAAAGTGAAGGAAGAAATGTCATGATTTACTTTCAATCATTACTATCACATCAATCCTCTAGCACACTCAACATTTAACCAAAATTTTTGGCTATAAATCCTTGAAGATGGCCGGCCAAGTGAAGAGAAAAGTGAAGGAAGAAATGTCATGATTTACTTTCAATCATTACTATCACATCAATCCTCTAGCACACTCAACATTTAACCAAAATTTTTGGCTATAAATCCTTGAAGATGGCCGGCCAAGTGAAGAGAAAAGTGAAGGAAGAAATGTCATGATTTACTTTCAATCATTACTATCACATCAATCCTCTAGCACACTCAACATTTAACCAAAATTTTTGGCTATAAATCCTTGAAGATGGCCGGCCAAGTGAAGAGAAAAGTGAAGGAAGAAATGTCATGATTTACTTTCAATCATTACTATCACATCAATCCTCTAGCACACTCAACATTTAACCAAAATTTTTGGCTATAAATCCTTGAAGATGGCCGGCCAAGTGAAGAGAAAAGTGAAGGAAGAAATGTCATGATTTACTTTCAATCATTACTATCACATCAATCCTCTAGCACACTCAACATTTAACCAAAATTTTTGGCTATAAATCCTTGAAGATGGCCGGCCAAGTGAAGAGAAAAGTGAAGGAAGAAATGTCATGATTTACTTTCAATCATTACTATCACATCAATCCTCTAGCACACTCAACATTTAACCAAAATTTTTGGCTATAAATCCTTGAAGATGGCCGGCCAAGTGAAGAGAAAAGTGAAGGAAGAAATGTCATGATTTACTTTCAATCATTACTATCACATCAATCCTCTAGCACACTCAACATTTAACCAAAATTTTTGGCTATAAATCCTTGAAGATGGCCGGCCAAGTGAAGAGAAAAGTGAAGGAAGAAATGTCATGATTTACTTTCAATCATTACTATCACATCAATCCTCTAGCACACTCAACATTTAACCAAAATTTTTGGCTATAAATCCTTGAAGATGGCCGGCCAAGTGAAGAGAAAAGTGAAGGAAGAAATGTCATGATTTACTTTCAATCATTACTATCACATCAATCCTCTAGCACACTCAACATTTAACCAAAATTTTTGGCTATAAATCCTTGAAGATGGCCGGCCAAGTGAAGAGAAAAGTGAAGGAAGAAATGTCATGATTTACTTTCAATCATTACTATCACATCAATCCTCTAGCACACTCAACATTTAACCAAAATTTTTGGCTATAAATCCTTGAAGATGGCCGGCCAAGTGAAGAGAAAAGTGAAGGAAGAAATGTCATGATTTACTTTCAATCATTACTATCACATCAATCCTCTAGCACACTCAACATTTAACCAAAATTTTTGGCTATAAATCCTTGAAGATGGCCGGCCAAGTGAAGAGAAAAGTGAAGGAAGAAATGTCATGATTTACTT
Organism: Morus notabilis; assembly: GCF_000414095.1. Lineage (NCBI taxonomy): Eukaryota > Viridiplantae > Streptophyta > Magnoliopsida > Rosales > Moraceae > Morus > Morus notabilis. Next base: position 1,227,584 of record NW_010361626.1, read on the forward strand.
TCAATCATTACTATCACATCAATCCTCTAGCACACTCAACATTTAACCAAAATTTTTGGCTATAAATCCTTGAAGATGGCCGGCCAAGTGAAGAGAAAAGTGAAGGAAGAAATGTCATGATTTACTTTCAATCATTACTATCACATCAATCCTCTAGCACACTCAACATTTAACCAAAATTTTTGGCTATAAATCCTTGAAGATGGCCGGCCAAGTGAAGAGAAAAGTGAAGGAAGAAATGTCATGATTTACTTTCAATCATTACTATCACATCAATCCTCTAGCACACTCAACATTTAACCAAAATTTTTGGCTATAAATCCTTGAAGATGGCCGGCCAAGTGAAGAGAAAAGTGAAGGAAGAAATGTCATGATTTACTTTCAATCATTACTATCACATCAATCCTCTAGCACACTCAACATTTAACCAAAATTTTTGGCTATAAATCCTTGAAGATGGCCGGCCAAGTGAAGAGAAAAGTGAAGGAAGAAATGTCATGATTTACTTTCAATCATTACTATCACATCAATCCTCTAGCACACTCAACATTTAACCAAAATTTTTGGCTATAAATCCTTGAAGATGGCCGGCCAAGTGAAGAGAAAAGTGAAGGAAGAAATGTCATGATTTACTTTCAATCATTACTATCACATCAATCCTCTAGCACACTCAACATTTAACCAAAATTTTTGGCTATAAATCCTTGAAGATGGCCGGCCAAGTGAAGAGAAAAGTGAAGGAAGAAATGTCATGATTTACTTTCAATCATTACTATCACATCAATCCTCTAGCACACTCAACATTTAACCAAAATTTTTGGCTATAAATCCTTGAAGATGGCCGGCCAAGTGAAGAGAAAAGTGAAGGAAGAAATGTCATGATTTACTTTCAATCATTACTATCACATCAATCCTCTAGCACACTCAACATTTAACCAAAATTTTTGGCTATAAATCCTTGAAGATGGCCGGCCAAGTGAAGAGAAAAGTGAAGGAAGAAATGTCATGATTTACTTTCAATCATTACTATCACATCAATCCTCTAGCACACTCAACATTTAACCAAAATTTTTGGCTATAAATCCTTGAAGATGGCCGGCCAAGTGAAGAGAAAAGTGAAGGAAGAAATGTCATGATTTACTTTCAATCATTACTATCACATCAATCCTCTAGCACACTCAACATTTAACCAAAATTTTTGGCTATAAATCCTTGAAGATGGCCGGCCAAGTGAAGAGAAAAGTGAAGGAAGAAATGTCATGATTTACTTTCAATCATTACTATCACATCAATCCTCTAGCACACTCAACATTTAACCAAAATTTTTGGCTATAAATCCTTGAAGATGGCCGGCCAAGTGAAGAGAAAAGTGAAGGAAGAAATGTCATGATTTACTTTCAATCATTACTATCACATCAATCCTCTAGCACACTCAACATTTAACCAAAATTTTTGGCTATAAATCCTTGAAGATGGCCGGCCAAGTGAAGAGAAAAGTGAAGGAAGAAATGTCATGATTTACTTTCAATCATTACTATCACATCAATCCTCTAGCACACTCAACATTTAACCAAAATTTTTGGCTATAAATCCTTGAAGATGGCCGGCCAAGTGAAGAGAAAAGTGAAGGAAGAAATGTCATGATTTACTTTCAATCATTACTATCACATCAATCCTCTAGCACACTCAACATTTAACCAAAATTTTTGGCTATAAATCCTTGAAGATGGCCGGCCAAGTGAAGAGAAAAGTGAAGGAAGAAATGTCATGATTTACTTTCAATCATTACTATCACATCAATCCTCTAGCACACTCAACATTTAACCAAAATTTTTGGCTATAAATCCTTGAAGATGGCCGGCCAAGTGAAGAGAAAAGTGAAGGAAGAAATGTCATGATTTACTTTCAATCATTACTATCACATCAATCCTCTAGCACACTCAACATTTAACCAAAATTTTTGGCTATAAATCCTTGAAGATGGCCGGCCAAGTGAAGAGAAAAGTGAAGGAAGAAATGTCATGATTTACTTTCAATCATTACTATCACATCAATCCTCTAGCACACTCAACATTTAACCAAAATTTTTGGCTATAAATCCTTGAAGATGGCCGGCCAAGTGAAGAGAAAAGTGAAGGAAGAAATGTCATGATTTACTTTCAATCATTACTATCACATCAATCCTCTAGCACACTCAACATTTAACCAAAATTTTTGGCTATAAATCCTTGAAGATGGCCGGCCAAGTGAAGAGAAAAGTGAAGGAAGAAATGTCATGATTTACTTTCAATCATTACTATCACATCAATCCTCTAGCACACTCAACATTTAACCAAAATTTTTGGCTATAAATCCTTGAAGATGGCCGGCCAAGTGAAGAGAAAAGTGAAGGAAGAAATGTCATGATTTACTTTCAATCATTACTATCACATCAATCCTCTAGCACACTCAACATTTAACCAAAATTTTTGGCTATAAATCCTTGAAGATGGCCGGCCAAGTGAAGAGAAAAGTGAAGGAAGAAATGTCATGATTTACTTTCAATCATTACTATCACATCAATCCTCTAGCACACTCAACATTTAACCAAAATTTTTGGCTATAAATCCTTGAAGATGGCCGGCCAAGTGAAGAGAAAAGTGAAGGAAGAAATGTCATGATTTACTTTCAATCATTACTATCACATCAATCCTCTAGCACACTCAACATTTAACCAAAATTTTTGGCTATAAATCCTTGAAGATGGCCGGCCAAGTGAAGAGAAAAGTGAAGGAAGAAATGTCATGATTTACTTTCAATCATTACTATCACATCAATCCTCTAGCACACTCAACATTTAACCAAAATTTTTGGCTATAAATCCTTGAAGATGGCCGGCCAAGTGAAGAGAAAAGTGAAGGAAGAAATGTCATGATTTACTTTCAATCATTACTATCACATCAATCCTCTAGCACACTCAACATTTAACCAAAATTTTTGGCTATAAATCCTTGAAGATGGCCGGCCAAGTGAAGAGAAAAGTGAAGGAAGAAATGTCATGATTTACTTTCAATCATTACTATCACATCAATCCTCTAGCACACTCAACATTTAACCAAAATTTTTGGCTATAAATCCTTGAAGATGGCCGGCCAAGTGAAGAGAAAAGTGAAGGAAGAAATGTCATGATTTACTTTCAATCATTACTATCACATCAATCCTCTAGCACACTCAACATTTAACCAAAATTTTTGGCTATAAATCCTTGAAGATGGCCGGCCAAGTGAAGAGAAAAGTGAAGGAAGAAATGTCATGATTTACTTTCAATCATTACTATCACATCAATCCTCTAGCACACTCAACATTTAACCAAAATTTTTGGCTATAAATCCTTGAAGATGGCCGGCCAAGTGAAGAGAAAAGTGAAGGAAGAAATGTCATGATTTACTTTCAATCATTACTATCACATCAATCCTCTAGCACACTCAACATTTAACCAAAATTTTTGGCTATAAATCCTTGAAGATGGCCGGCCAAGTGAAGAGAAAAGTGAAGGAAGAAATGTCATGATTTACTTTCAATCATTACTATCACATCAATCCTCTAGCACACTCAACATTTAACCAAAATTTTTGGCTATAAATCCTTGAAGATGGCCGGCCAAGTGAAGAGAAAAGTGAAGGAAGAAATGTCATGATTTACTTTCAATCATTACTATCACATCAATCCTCTAGCACACTCAACATTTAACCAAAATTTTTGGCTATAAATCCTTGAAGATGGCCGGCCAAGTGAAGAGAAAAGTGAAGGAAGAAATGTCATGATTTACTTTCAATCATTACTATCACATCAATCCTCTAGCACACTCAACATTTAACCAAAATTTTTGGCTATAAATCCTTGAAGATGGCCGGCCAAGTGAAGAGAAAAGTGAAGGAAGAAATGTCATGATTTACTTTCAATCATTACTATCACATCAATCCTCTAGCACACTCAACATTTAACCAAAATTTTTGGCTATAAATCCTTGAAGATGGCCGGCCAAGTGAAGAGAAAAGTGAAGGAAGAAATGTCATGATTTACTTTCAATCATTACTATCACATCAATCCTCTAGCACACTCAACATTTAACCAAAATTTTTGGCTATAAATCCTTGAAGATGGCCGGCCAAGTGAAGGAAGAAATGTCATGATTTACTTTCAATCATTACTATCACATCAACCCTCTAGCACACTCAACATTTAACCAAAATTTTTGGCTATAAATCCTTGAAGATGGCCGGCCAAGTGAAGGAAGAAATGTCATGATTTACTTTCAATCATTACTATCACATCAATCCTCTAGCACACTCAACATTTAATCAAAATTTTGGGATATAAATCCCTAAGGATGGCCGGCCAAGTGAAGAGAAAAAGGAGAAAAAAAACTAATCATTAGTCCTATTCACCTCTCTCATCACATCTCATCAAATCACACACACTAACCTACCCCTTGTACTTTTGTCCATTCCCTTAAGTTACTCATTAAAACTGTCCAAAATCATACTGACAGTTATTTTCTCCTGTATACGGGTACTGGATGCTAGTTTGTACTGTGCTGGGAGATTCTTAAAATTAAGATTCTCTAACTGTATTTGTACTGGAAATTCTTCCGTTTTAAAGTATGGTGACAATTTATCGATCGAATTTACTTGATCGGAAAAATGTGAACCTAACGTGAAATCTGCTACAGAATTTAGGAATGCAGATGTTAATTCCATAAATCCTTCAATCACAAAATGTACATAGTATAATGATTTTCCAAGAAAATCCTTGACTTGAATACATGAATTATATTATTAAAATTATGGGATTTTTCTTGGTCACTACAATGGCAGCCAAAGGAGTCCTTTAAAGGCCAAATCTCAGCTTTCTCTGAAATGATAATATTAGATCCCGACGAGACGATGAATTCCCAGACAGAACAGATTTTCAAAATCCGAATCTAAGATATAGTAAAATGCATATTTCCAAAATTGTATAGTTTTAATCGGACAAAACTGAAATAGTTTTGGTTTTTAGCATAAAATTCATCAAAGAACCCTTGTGATTTCAGTAAAATACTATGGTTTTAGACCTCATTTTAAACAGACAATATTCATGAAAGAAGTTTTTGAGAAATTGGTTTCTAAAACATAGTTTCACAGTGGTTTACAAATTAACTGTAAAATGACTTGTGAAACAGTTTCAAAGTCGGCATTCGAAAGAAAATTTATTTAGGACTGATATTGGGATTTTAGTACTTGTAACTAAATAAGTAACCAATCGTTTTTATGATAATCGAACAATGGTTTCGTTTAAAACTTGAATAGTTTTCGAGCAAAACATCCCAACGGAAACTTACGAGCCAAATGTATTAGGCCCTTAGAATATATGAAGATTAGATTCGAGTTCAATGCCCATATTAGTTCAAGGACTCCTGTTCAAGTCCAAATTTCAACGGTCTAAGAGTTAGAACGTCGTTATTAAGTTTCTAGGCCGAATTGGGCCTTAATTTTAGAATAAGCCTAATAAGGTAATTTATGGAGAATTAGCTACTATATTAGATAATTGATTTCAATATAGACATATGTATGTTAAGGGCAACTAAAGAAAATAATATTTTGAGAATTTAATAAATTGATCTTTATAGTAAATTTTTACAATCCTTTGATAAAGGAAAGGAAGACACGCCTTAAGTAAATGATTAGATTCCTTTATAAGTGTGCTAAAATAGAATAGCAAATGAAAATTAATCTCACAGTCTTAATGGGTATTCATTTTCAGAAGTAAGCAAGTAAGAGAATATATTGTTTGGCAAATAGTGGATTCCAGCTCTGTAAATCAATTAAGTAGGAATCTCGCCAACAATATGAATAGATTTTAAAGAAAAAGTTACACATGTTATATATACATGTATATGCTTTATGCGATGCCATGCCATATTGCATACACCTTAATAAGTGAACTGACACTTATAAGAATAAACTCGGTTGAGTGTCGTACCAGCCTTTGAGAGGGAGGTAACTCAGACTCCGCAAGGGAGATAGAAAAAAAAAGCATGTAGTAAGTTAAATCACAGTGTTGTTGGGGACCTTGCAAACCCCCACGTCCCGATGATTACACGCACATGGTACGAGCACTCAGACCCATCAGTAAGTAAGATAAGATCAGATAATAAGAATTTAATAAGACATGGTCATAATTAAGCATATGTTTTACGCAATCAGTTTTACGCAATAAATAGTTTTGCTAATTATGATTCTGAAACTATATGTTAAATGGTTATGTAGATTATGGCTGTAAGTAAGCAAGACTTAAGGGTTAAGTATATACATATAGATATATCTATATGCTTTGAAAAATGGATATGTTAAGGTATGAATTAGTGCTGAAACTTTGGACGGGCTGCCTGCGACCACCGAAAATTCTGAATTTTTACCCGATGACCGAGCCCGCCTAAGCCTGAATTTTTGGGCTGTCCGGCCCAACCTGAGGAACATCATGGACGGGCTTCGGGCAGGTTTTGGCTACCCGAGCTCGGTCGGGCAGCCCGAGCCCGACTGAGTTGCCCTAATTTTTTTAAATATTTTTTAAATATTTATATTATATATATATATTACAATTTGAAATTTGAAATGAACACACAAACTATATAAAAGAATTATGTATTTATTAATTTTTAAATTTGTAATTCATGATTGGCTCGTTAAAAACCTTACCAAGAAAAATCCAATTGGGATAAAAACTTGGTAAGGAAAAAAGAGTGCAATCATTGTAGGATGAATTACCAATTTGACGAACTTATAAAGTCTATACAAGATTACAATAACACTGTACAAAGTAAATATATATTTACAAATTACAATGATAGAATTTAATTTGAAGCTGAGGGATCGTCTTAAAAATTAAAAGTTAATCTATTAAATTCATCGATCCATTCTTGGCTTGCCGGTGAAATTGTATCGTATAAATATTGGTCGGAACGATCCCAATCCTTGATGCACACTAAAGCTTCAACAATATCCTGTTGCAATGCGTTTCTACGTTCTTCAAGTATTCGGCCGGTTATACTGAATGCTTGTTCGGCTAAAACAGTGGAGATTGGGATCGAAAAAATATCCATTGGCAGTCTAGTTAGGATCGGCCAAGCTAATGCTCGTGCCCTCCACCACTGAACCAAATCTAACATTTCACTATTGTCGACAACTAAGCCCTTACTCAGGTACACCATTAACTCGTTGAAGTCGCCGTTGTTGCCGCCACCTCGTGATGAAGATCCACTCCCAGATTCTTCTTCACCTTGAGTCGTCGTCGTCGTCTTCTTCTTCTTTTTAACCTAAAAACATTCAAGAATGAATGCGGATTTTCATCTCGTTGTTGCGGTTGTTTTACACGAGGTGTGTTTCTAAACCTACTTTCATAAGAGCTATAGAGAGATAATATTTTTTCCTTTATAATAGGAAATTGGTCAGACTAGTCGATATCTAAAAAGTCACCTAAGTTTTCTACTCCACTTTCTAAACCATCTAATTTTAATCTAGCATAAAAAATAACACCGAAACCATACAACGTTGGTAATTTAGAGCAATATTTTTTAAACTTCTTTTCCATAGAAGCAATAGGAACTCCTAAAACCTCGTGTGTCCTAAATTCACTAAATAAAATAGTCATTCTTAAAAGTTCTCCTAACGATAATGGTGATGTTTGGGTAATAAGTTTCACTAAGCTTTAAAGTAACATTATGAAAGCTACCTAAAAAGTTATACAAGAGTTCGGCAATTTGTCAATTAGTTTCGTCTATAAATCATGGTCTTAATTTTGTACTAACATAGTTTGTTATAGCATCTTTATAGGCGATGCATTGTTCAAGCATAATATAAGTGAAGTTCCATCTTACGGGCATATCTAAGGTTAATGCTCTAGGATTTTGATTACATGCTTGTAAAAACCTAATCCAATCTTGTATTCTTTGATTACTACCTTGAATCCAAGCAATGTTATCTCTAATTCTTTTAATATGACCTGACATTGATTTTAAACCGGATTTTACTATTAAATTAATTATATGGCATAAACAACGTTGGTGAAATATATCATTATTACCGAATAAACTTAAATCATTTTCAAAAAGTTCTATTGCCTTAGTATTTGCAGTAGCATTATCTACTATTATAGCCATTACTCTATCCTTTAAACTATATTCATCAATGACAGATAAAATTGTATTATATATTAAATTGACGGTATGTGATCCTATAACACATTTAAAACATAATATTCTCGTATCTAAATCAAAACCTTTAAAATAATGTCCAGTTACAGCTAAATAATCTTTATTGGCAACGGCGGACTAAATATCCACCGTTAACGTAATGCAACCACTAGTAAAGTGTAAAAGGTTGAGTAATGTTTCCTTTTCTTGTTTATATAATTTTAATGCATCTTTCCTAAGAGTAGTTCTTCAAAAAAATTATGCATTAGGATTAGGTATAATTTTAATATAACGCTACCAATTTCTTTGTTCGGTAAAACTAAGTGGTTGATCTAATGTGGCTACTAATCGTGCCATTTCCATACGATCGACTTGCGGATCGTATTTCTAAGTGGTTAGACCGCCGGTTCGGCAGTCAAACGATAATTGTGTTTGGCAGAGATCGGATCCGCCTCCTTGCTTTTGAAGACACTTTTCAGAGTGTCTTCTCAAGTGTGTAGTGTTGTGAATAGTGTTACCTTGTAATTTATCACCATAATATTTACATTGCACTATGTATTTAACGTTACCGTTATTGTCAACCTCCTTGAATGTGTTGAAGTGCTCCCAAACTGTTGAGGTGCGCTTGCATTTCTTCTTAAAACTTGCAACACTTGCACTAGCACTTCCACTTGCCTCTCCTCCATGCCCACCACCATTATGTCTATGACCTCTAGTATGTCCACCATGGCTTGAATTTGCAGTTTCCTCAGCAACTCTTTCTGCAGTTTGCGATTCCTGCGTTTGAAAAGCATTAAGAAATTACCCTTCTTCGATGTTAAATTAGGCATCAACGGGAATATCACCACCACAACCAGAAAAAGCCATTATGAAAAATAAGAGAGATTAAGAGCACTTTGAGAGAGATTAAGAGAGATCAAGAGAGACTTGAGCGAGATTAAGAGAGATTTGAGATAGATTAAGATAGATTTGAGAGAGATTGAGAGAAATTAAAAGAGAATGAGAGTTTTTGTGTGAGAAAAATGGTTAGGGGAGGGGGGTATTTATAGGAAATTTTTTGGCTTGAAAAAAAAATTCCCTCAAATTTTTGGATCCAACGGTAACACACATTCGGGTCGGGTCGGGTTTGGGTAGATTAGGCAACGGTAAACAAAATGAGCCATTGGGCTCGGGTAGGTCAGACGGTGGGTCGGGTTGGGTAAAATAAAGTCATTGCATTCAAATTCAGTCTAATGGTCAACAAAAATCGGGTCGGGCAAAAATTCAAAAAACTAGCCGTTTTTTGGGTTTTCAGGCATCGGGTTACACTGGAAAATTCAAAAAAATTTCGGCGGACGACGGTCACGGCTTCTCCACTGGAGGCGGGCTGCCGAGGTTGGTTTCTTCTCGTGATGCCCGAGCCTAGCAAAAAAGTGTAGACGGGTGGTGAATGGTGCCTGCCCGCCGAGCCTGAAAATTTTTGGGCTTCGGGAGGCCCGCCGCCCGAAATTACATCACTAGTATGAATATTTTAATCAAGAAAGCAATTCGAACTTATGTCTACTATAAGACTTTAAAAAAAAATGTTCCGTAAATTTTAAGAAACTCCAGCAAGTATAAGTTAATGTTATCTAAAGTGAAGGCCACTTAGGAGGGTCGTCACAGTTGTATCAGAGTCGGTATCCTGTCATCCTACTCTACACCGTCACGTGCCTACTCCACCCTAATCTAAGTAAGTAGAAATTTATGTAAATAATTGAAATATGAGTTCATATTAATGTTAATACTATTACGCTACAATAGAGTATGGCTACGCCAATAGACCTTAGAGGAATCGAGGAGGATCGTAGAGCTACGATTACATTTGTGGACATGGATGTCCACACCTTCTTCGGATGTCGTCAGCCATACTTACTGATGGAATGGATCAACGTGTTAGAGATAACATTCGACATCTATCACATTTTGAAGTGGCTGAGAGTTCATTTGGCCGCCTCAAAACTACGAGGACACACCTTCGCTTGGGGGCTCAGGATGGGAGCTAAGCACCAACCCCCTAATTGGGAAGAGTTCAAGCTACAGATTAGAGCTGAGTATGGACCAGTGTTGTATGGTGCTACTGTTGATCATGCTCCGGAAGTACCGAGAGATCCTCATATCTGGGAGGATATGTAGATGAGACACTATGAGGCCTTAAAGGCTATCTGCGACGACAGTAGCTCAGCCAGAGCAAGCTGCGACACAGGGATACCACGCTGATGATGATGACGATGCGATGAGTTATTAGACTACATGCCAGAGGACCACGATGAGGAGTTACTAAAGCATGTTATCATTGCGAGTGACGATGAGTTCACAGAGGAAGAGGATCCTTCTGAGGACGAGATGTTCGAGGATGATGAGATCTCATATGGAGATGCAGAGGCTGAGTCTGGTTTATCATCTGACTGATAGCATCACCCACTGCATATTTTACTCTTTTGAATATTGACCTTTTTGTACCTTAAGAAGTGGTAGCCACTCTCACCTAGACTTGACATGAGTTTCTTTTTGTAATGATGTACAGTGAGAAGTGATAAACACTCTCAGTAGACGTTACCTTGACATTCTATATATTGTGAGAAGTGGTAGCCCCTCTCACCCTGACCTGACTAGGCATTTTTACTGATGTATTATGGGAAGTGGTAGCCAGTCCCAACGGATATGTTGATATATGTATATGATGCAGGAAGTGACATACACTCCCAACAGTTATGATTAAAAAGTTATGTATATGAAATCAAGCTTATATGAGATTAAAAAGTTATGTATATGAAATGAAGCTTATATGAGATTAAAAGTTTATGCTTAAATGAGAGCAAAATTATATTTATAAATCAAGAGTGTATGTCTGAACGAAATCATGTATCAAGTAAATAAGGTTTCATGTACCCTTATCACGATATGATTACCTTTCGCATACAACAGACGTAATTTATGCGTAGGGAAAGATAGAAAACTTACGTAGTCTTTTCTTTTAATGAAGGATCATGGTTCGATCGTTAAATCAAGCGGCTCGAGAACAGCCGGAGGTCTACTTGACGATTCAGATACCCGAGATAAGATAATTGCAACAAGCACAGCAGTAAGAAATGAATGATCTGTGTGAACAGCTAGCACGTTAGAATCAAGCACCACCAGCTGGAGGGGAGCCAGCCTATGAAAACCCACATGCACGGGAAGATCCCTTGCAGCCGGCAGTCAGAATGGTCAAGAAATACCGCCTACACCGATCGCACCTGTAGAAGCTGAAGGACAGAACTACCACCCAGCAGAGGATAAACATTGGGTCTCAATCTTAGAAAGGTTTTGTCCTATGAAAGTGTCAGAGTTCTATGGTTCCACATACCCTATAGAAGCTGACAACTGACTAACTGATGTTCAAGTAGTCCTGAACCTTATCAGGTTAAACGACTAAGAGAAGGTCTTGTGTGCCTCTTACATGCTTAAAAAGGAGGCTCATCGATGGTGGCAGACAGTGGAACTGAAGAGGGACGTCGATATGATGACCTAGAAAGATTTTATCGAAGAGTTTAATGAAAAGTATTTCAATCTGGATAACATGGCAGCCCAGGAGGATAAGTTTAACAATTTCTATCAAGGAAACCTATCAGTGGTAGATGTAGTGCAGAAGTTCAAGCAACTAGCTCACCTATGCCTACATATGGTGACCTCAGAGCGAGCGAAAGTTAGGAGAATGATGAAAATGTTTAGAACTGACATCGTTGTGGTAATTAGTTGTAGGGGCAGACCGCCTACGACTGTGGAGGACTGTGTTGGTTAAGCAATTCATGCAGAATACTGGGTCAACCAAAACATGGAGGAAAGGGCTAAATTTTACAAAGCCAAGAAAGAGGAAATGCCTAAAGAGAAACAAAACCTGGAAGCCCAATCAAAAGGCACAAGTGGTAACCTAGGCCAAGGTAACAAATAGCAAGGACAAGGCCATAGTAAGAGGAAGGGGAATTTCAACCTGGGGAACCAGAAAGGCCAACCTTAGAAGAAGAACAACGCTGGGCAGGGTAACAACAATATCCCCGATTGTATCAAGTGTGGAATAAAGCATCCTGGAGAATGTAGAGCTTGGATACGCAGTTGTTACATCTGTGCTAAAAAGGTCATTTTGCCAGGGACTGTTATTCCAACCCTCAGAATCGAGGAAGCCATAATCAACAGAGGACTCAGAATCAGCCGAGAGCTCTAGGAAATCAGCTGCATGCAATCTAAGTCACGATCGACGTGATGTGAACATCAGGGATGCAAGAAATACTCATCAAAGTCTATCCGGAAGAGAGCCAAAATTGCATAATAGGCGTGTTTTCCAACCCGGGATAAAGCCAAAATTGCATACTCATCAAAGTCAATCTAGGATACACGTGCAAGGGGGAATTTCAAGAAGTTATGCGTGTTTTCTAGCCCGGGATAAAGTCAAAATTACGGATAAAGAGTTGATTTTATCATAATCCTATCTTTTTAGGTTTAAGTTTCAAGTTAAACATTTAAATTGCATAATAGGCGTTTTTAAGGAAGGAGTTAGATTCAAATTCGGATTCCTTCCCTAAGAGATTATCTTTAGGCGTTTAGAAGGAAGGAGTTGGAGTCAAATTCGGATCCCTTCCCTAGGATAAGCTTTAGGCTTGCGTTTATCTTATTTTTAGGTTTATCTTATTTAAGGCTTCTATCTCATTAAGGATAGGATATGACTTTTCAATTTTTAAACATTTTTCAGCTTATACTCGGCTATTTAAGGCTGAAAATGAAAATTAATAAAGTTTTGATGTTTATTCACTTTGTGAGATATTCTTCTTGAGTTCTTGAAGAACTATTCTGAACTTATCAAGATTTTCCTTGTGGCGTTCACCCTTGACTTATCAAACGAAATTTCCATACTCTTTTGTGGCGTCTTCACCATACCAAGGTTCTTGCTTTGCTAAGCAACGGGTCGCGGTTTCCATCAATTGTTGAAGATCTTGGATCGTATCCTATATTTGGCTACAAGTTTCATCACGTTGTTGGCGGGGTTCGTATCACGACGGACCCCATAATTCTCAGGGAAGATTAGAAGCTCTGGAACCCCAAGCTCGTATATATGCCTACACTATGGGAGATCCAGCAACTAGAACTTCCGCAGTGGTGACATGTCAACTTCCTGTAGCCAACCAAGATGCTTACGCTTTATTTGATTTCAGAGTAACGTATTCATTTGTGTCATCTAAGATTACGAACTATCTAACTAGGGCAAAACATAGAATAAATCAACCTTTTAGGACCGCCTTGCCCTCCGGGAAGATTTTATTGTCTAATTATTGCTTACAAAATGTTTCAATAATTATTTATAGCAGAACGTTGTACGTGAATTTGATAGTCATCAGTGTGAGCGATTACGACGTTATTTTGGGAATGGATTTCCTGAGGAAATACAATGTCGTCATCGATAGCAGAAGCCGGAAGGTCACGTTCAAGCACCCTGAGGAAAGAAAGTTCACTTACACGAGGACAGCCCAAAAGCAGTTAGTGCAGATGGTGTCCACGATGAGAGCAAGTAAGATGTTGGCTAGTAGATGCATAAGATATCTAGCTAATTTGGTGGATACGTCTGAGGAGATCAAGATAGGACTAGAGGACATTCCATTAGTCAAATAATTCGTGGAAGTCGTTCCAGAAGAATTACCTGGACTACCTCTAGAGCGAGAGATTTCTTTCAAGATAGAATTGATGCCAGGATCAGCACCAGTTTCTAAGGCACCATACCGGATGGCTCCGGCTAAGCTTAAGGAGCTTCAGGTGCAACGGCAAGAGTTAATAGATAAAGATTTTATCTACCTGAGTTATTTGTCATGGGGAGCACCATTTTTGTTCGTGAAAAAGAAAGACGGTACAGTAAGGATGTGTATCGACTGTTGGGAGTTGAATAAGATTATGATCAAGAACAAGTATCCACTGCCACGGATCAACGATCGATCCGACCAATTGAAGGGAGCTGCATATTTTTCCAAGATTGACTTGCGTTCAGGATACCACCAGCTTCGAATTAAGGAAGGCGACGTATCAATGACAGCCTTCAGAAATCGTTATGGACACTACGAGTTCCTTGTGATGTCGTTTCAATTGACTAATGCTCCTGCAGCATTCATGAACTTGATGAACCGAGTATTTAAGGATTTTCTGGACAAGTTTATCATCATCTTCATAGATGACATTCTGAAGGAGGAGCACGATGAGCATTTGAAGACTGCTCTACAGATCTTGAAAGAGAACTAGTTGTATGCCAAATTCTCAAAGTGTGAATTTTGGCTAGAAAAGGTACAATTTTTAGGGCATGTGGTATCCAAAGAAGAAGTTGTAGTGGATCCCGCAAAGATCAAAGCAGTTAGTAACTGGCCAGCTCTGAAAAGCGTGATAGAGATACAAAGTTTTCTAGGTTTAGCAGGGTACAACCAACGCTTTGTTGATAGATTTTGAAAGCTTGCAGCGCCACTCACGGCTCTCACACGGAAGGAAAGGAAGCATGAATGGACTGAGAAGTGCGAAGAAAGCTTTCAGGAGCTAAAAAGGAGACTCACTAGCGCTCCAGTGTTGACCATTCCAGATGCAGAGGAAAGAAATTTTGTAGTCTATAACGATGCTTCCAAGAAGGGATTAGGAGCCGTTCTCATGCAATGAGGAAAAGTGGTCGCCTACGCCTCACGACAACTTAAGGATCATGAAAAGAATTATCCGATGCACGACTTAGAGCTTGCAGTGGTGGTTTTTGCACTAAAGATATGGCGGCATTATCTGTATGGAACGAAGTGTAAGATCTACACATACCAACAAAGTCTCAAATACATTTTAACACAGAAGGAATTGAGCATGAGGCAACGAAGATGGCTGGACTTGGTAAAGGATTATGATTGTGAGATCCTCTATCACCCCAAAAAAGTAAACAAAGGATTATGATTGGTTAGAGGTAAAATTTTTCAACTACTTTGAACGCGAAAATGAGGATCCTAGAGCGAGATTTTTCATTTATTCCAACTTTGAACTTATAGTTCTTGATGTTTTGAATGTTTTTCTATGACTGTGAATAAACTTAGCTTCAACTCTAAATGCAAGTTTTAAGCCATTTTAAAAAATGCCTCAAAGCTGTCCAAAACAACTTAAAAAAAAAACTGCCAGCCGAACGAGTCCGTTAGAGGCTAAATCTTAGCTTTCTCTGAAAATGATAATTTTAGATCCTGACGAGATGAAGAATTCCCGGACAAAATAGATTTTCAAAATCCGTCTCTAAGATATAGTAAAATGCATATTTCTGAAACTGTATAGTTTTAATCGGACAAAACTGAAACAATTTTGGTTACCCTTATGATTTCAGTAAAATACTATGGTTTTAGACATCGCTTTAAACGAAAAATATTCATGAAGGAAGTTTTCAAGAAATTGGTTTCTAAAACATAGTTTCACAGTGGTTTACAAATTAACTATAAAATGACTTGTGAAACAGTTTCAAAGTCGGCATTCGAAAGAAAATATATTTATGACTGATAATGGGATTTTAGTACTTATAACTAAATAAGTAAGCAATTAGTTTTATGATAACCGAACAATAATTTCTTTTAAAACTTAAATAGTGTTCGAGCAAAACATCCTAACGAAAACTTACCAACTAAATGTATTAGGCCCTTAGAATTTATGAAGATTAGATACGGGTTCAATACCCATATTAGTTCAAGGACTCCAGCTTAAGTCTAAATTTCAACGGTCTAAGAGTTAGAACGCTGTTATTAAGTTTCTAGGCCGAATTAGGCTTTAATATCAGAATAAGCCCAATAAGGTAATTTATGGAGAATTAGCTACTAGATTAGATAATTGATTTCAATATAGACATATGTATGTTAAGGGCAATTAAGGAAAATAATATTTTGAGGATTTAATAAATTGATCCTTATAGTAAATTTTTACAATCCTTTGATAAAGGAAAGGAAGAAACGCCTTAAGTAAAAGACTAGATTCCTTCATAAGTGTGCTAAAATGAAATAGCAAACGGCAATTAATCTCACACTCTTAATGGGTGTTCATTTTCAGAAGTAAGCAAGTAAGAGAATATGTTGTTGGGGGAATAGTGGATTCCAGCTCTGTGAATCAAGACAGTATGAATCTCGCCTACAGTATGAATAGATTTTAAAGAAAAAGTTACACATGTTATATATGCATGTATATGCTTTATGCGATACCATGCCATATTGCATACACCTTAATAAGTCAAGTGGAACTTATAAGAATACACTCAGTTGAGTGTTGTACCAGCCTCTGAGAGGGAGGTAACTCAGACTCTGTAAGGGTGATGGAGAAAAAAAAGTATGTAGTAAGTTAAATCACGGTGTCGATGGGGACCTTGCAAACCCCCACATCCCGATAATTGCGCGTACATGGTACGAGCACTCGGGCTCATCAGTAAGTAAGATAAGATCATATAATAAGAATTTAATAAGATATGATCATAATTAAGGATAATTGGCTCATGCATACTTATTCATGTGAACTTTTTGTTATTTTACGAGAGATAGTTCCTACTTGCTGAGCGAAAGCTCATCATAGAATATTTATATGGTATGTAAGCAACCTGCACCTAATGTTTGATGGAGTGAGGGTGAGACAGTGGACGAACATTGTGGAGATTGAGGAATGGGTACCGCTCGCAATTATTTCCACAATCAGTTTTACGTGATAAATAGTTTTGCTAATTATAATTTTAAAACTATATGTTAAATGGTTATGTGGATTATGACTGTAAGTAAGCAAGACTTAAGGATTAAGTATATACATATAGATATATCTATATGCTTTGAAAAACGGATATGTTAAGGTATGAATATTTTAATTAAGAAAGCAATTCGAAACTTATGTCTACTATAAGACTTTAAAAAAAATGTTCCATAAATTTTAAGAAATTCCAACAAATATAAGTTAATGTTAGCTACAATGACGGCTACGGCTACTTAGAAGGGTCGTCACACGTGTTGGCCTTTTTCCTTCTGTTTTGACAAAGAAATTTAATTAAGCAATGCAAAAGTCAAGTTGCAGATTTTTTAGGCTGAGAAAGTCTTAAGATTTTACTCTCTTGAAAGTTAAAACGAACCAATACAAAAGTCAAGTTGAAGATTTTTTAGGATGAGAAAGTCCGAAGATTTTACTCTCTTGAAAGTTAAAACTAACCAATAGAAAGTTACAACTCGCTAACCACTATTCGTAATCTTTCACAGTTTTTTCTTTTTTTTTGTTATACGTTAAGATTTATTGTGGACAATAAAAAAAGTTCATACAAAAACAACTAACATATGGGAGATTATTTGATACGCCGGTGTACCGGTAAATCAAGTTTTTTTAATCGTTAGATATGCGTATTTTTTTTTATTTTTACGTGATTTTATGCATATCCAACGGTTAAAAAATCTGACTTATCATTATGTTAGCGTATTAAAAAAAGTTATTAACATATCCGCTAAAGAGTAAAGGCAGTAAGAAAAGAAAAACAAACTTTCCAAAGCTATAACAAAAGTGAGAGTGACTACAAAGGAACAATTATTTGAGGTGAGTTGACTATTTCTAAGGTTTATTTGGATAAATTTAGAGTTATTATCACTTTTAATCTTTGAATTTTGTATTTTTATCACTTTGGTTCTTAAACTTTTAATTTTAGCAAACTACTCCTTAAAGTTTTTTTTTTTTTTTTTTTTTTTTTTTTTTTTTTTTTGTTTTTTCCACTAAAATTGAAGGAAATTTTTTGTTTTTTTTTTTTTTTTTTTTTTTTTTACTATTTTGGTCATTGGCACTAAGATTGACGGAAATTTTTTGAAATTTCACATAGATAAACATGTCCCAATTGCATAGTGACTCTACTTTTTACTGAATTAGTTACATTAAATGTAAAATATTCTCTCTAATATTAATTCATTAATTTCGGGACTAATAGTGTTAATGACCTTTAGTTTGTTAATACCACCCTTTTACTAATTACCAGATGAAAATCAAAATTACAAACCAGTGAATGATGGATCTTATATGTAGAATTCTACGTGAAAGGCATACCAACAAGAGAGAAAAGTAATAACAACATCGAAACACCACAACCAGGAATGCATCTATTGAAAGCGATTCTCAAAATCTCCAGAAAAGGGCCGTTTTAAAGCTGCTAGAATGGAGGACGATTCCTCTGATTGAAAACAATTGGTACGAAAGCATTATAATGCATAATCATATGGGCTATGGTCACTGGTCAAAAAATGCACTCCGGCGTAAACCATACAAAAAAAGGAAAAAAAAAAAGGGTCATAAAGATGTTATTAAAGGAGACCAATTAATCCTAGCAAGCAAAATTATACTGCAGACGTTATGATTTTTTTTTGTTTTTTTTTTTAATTGACTAGATGGGATAACATTTAGTGCCACAAAACATTGTCTACGTTACCCTGCCTCTCTAATTTTTTTTGGAAGGATTTGAACTTTGCACCTTTTACTGAAATTAGGTGTGAAATTACCGCTATACTACGTCTCCAACTATTATACTGCCTCTGTAACTCATGCCATCATAAATGGAATTATTTGGGACACACCGGTGTGTCTCACTAACAATTACTCCGTGTCTCCTGCTGTAATGAGGAATTACAATTCAAAGGTAATACATCTAACAAATGCAACAAAATACCTCAATGAATCGCATAGTTGATCATCACTGACTTTGAGTTCCACAATGCAGTAGTAATTCTTCAATGATAACCCTTTGAATTGTTACTCAGCTACTAGTTTTTGAAAAAAAAAATGTACGAAATCCGTAAGTTCAACATCAGCTAAGAATTATTTAGATGAAAACAGGAAAAGCCTATAAGAAAGAGACGGCAAAAATTCCGTATGATCGCAGATTCCGCCTCGATTACTCTAGCTTATAGTTCAAGTGGCTGGCAGAATTCACCAGTTTCACAAGCTCCGACGCTTCATCATACTTTACCTTCCGGGCCAATCCATCAACTACATTCTTAAACACTGCCGCTTTGAGAAGAACCCGACGATCAATAGCCTTCAAGCAAAGTTCATACGCCACAACAAGATCACCCGCGTTGCAACAAGCCGGAATAAGCGTTGCAAAAGTCACCAAGTCTGGACGACAGTTATTCTTTTGAAGTTCACCATACCATTTCATAGCTTCCTTCAAATTCCCACCATCACAGAATCCTTTAATTAAAGCATTGTAACTTACTAAATCAGGTTTAATTCCCTTTCTCTCCATCTCACTAATTACTTCATCGGCTTCTAATCCAGCATCGCCAATGAAAATTCCCCGCAACCTTGCATTGTAAGTTCTAACATCAGGAGCGATATTCTCTCCCTCCATCATGGTCCATAGCCTCTCTCCTTCAAGAAACTTGCCGTTCCTATAAAGTGCATTAAGAAGCGTATTGTACGTAATTAAAGAAGGTTCCATGCCATTGCCCTCCATTTCATGAAACATCGAAAGCGCATCATCGAAAGACCCCATCTCGCAGAATGAATGAATAACTATGTTGTACGAGAACAAGTCTGGTTCTACAGAAACTCTGAGAGGAAACTCCTTGAAAATCTCGACAACTTTGTCGAATTTCTTTGCGTCAAGGGCAGCCTTTAAGAGCACATTGAACGACTTGACAGTGCGCTCACAATTCAGCTCAGGCATTTCATCAAACAACTTGTGTGCATGTTCGAACATGCCCGATTCGCCATACAACGAAATGAGGCGATTTGCGAAGCCTTCGACGCGAATGCTGTCGTACTTCTTTTGGGATTCAAGGACGTCTTCGATCATAGAGAACTTCTTGGCGTTGGCAAGACGGCGAACCGTGCGCCGGTAAATAGAATGTTTGCATCGGAATTTTGGGTCTTCACATGATTTCTTGAACTTGTTTACCAGTTTCAGGAGCTTGGTTTCCTCGGGGAAAGCGCTTATGTCCGAGGATTTAGCTGCGACGTTGGATTTGGGTTTGACTTTGGTTTTTGCAGGGACTGATTTTGAGAAGATAGCGCGAAGACGACTGTTAACAGAAGACATTTTTGTATCCTCTTTTGTTCTTTCTTGCGGCTATATTAAGGTATCTTTATACTTTATCCCAACTTTTCTTTTTTTGGCTGATAAGTATGTCTTTTTTTTTCTTTTTTCTTTTTTTTTTTTCTGAATCTGATCAATATGTTTATTACAGCAAAACTTTGCACCGTTTTCAGTGGGTCCCCCGATTTTAAAATGTAACAGATATCTATTATATTTTAAAAACTTTTCAGTTGCTCGTACTATTTTTTTTTTTTTTGAAAAATTTCATTTTAGTACCCTTTCTATGATATATTAAAATTTAAGTTTATTACTTTTTATTTTTAAAAATTTTATATTGTATCTCTACCTTTTAAAAAATTGTTTTTAATATTTTAGAGTCATTTTTGAGACACAAAAAGATAAATTATTTTTATTGACCAGAATTTAAAAAAAAAAAATTTTAAACTTGTTATACTTGTAACTAAACACCCAAAAATCCATTAAAATAATCTGCTTTTTTCTTCAAAATTATGACATTTGAGTTTTATTTTTCATTTGTGCTTTTTTTTTCTCATTTGGTTCTTTTTTCAATAAGAATAATTTTGTCTTTTTATGTCTTAAAAAAATAGCGTCGAGATACAAAAAAAATTTTCTAAAAAATTGAGGTATTGGCATGAAGTTTTCAAAAATAGAGGGTACCAAACTTAAATTTGTAGTAATAAAGAGTACTATTTATTCGTGAGGACTCGCATTAAACGAGACGGAAAAAATCTACTTTAAACGGATCTGGATTATAAATGAGTTGATATTTTAACCCGTCACGGGTCGCGGGGCGGGGACGGACTTAGAGGTCCCCAACCATATTCTCCGTTTACCCGCCTTGTTTAATTATATTCTATTTTTAAATTAGATATATTATGTATAATACCTTATAATATATAATTTTAAGTATAATCTATTAAATAATATGTATGAAAATTTAAAATTATCTTTCTTTTTATTTTTTACTTAATGTTTTATATGTTTATATTATTTATTTATTTATTTATTTATTTTACAATGAAAATAAATTATCAAGTAAATGAGGCACTGCAAATACTCTGAATTTGTGACGGAGAAATCCGCTCCATAATCCGTTAATTTATGTGGGTTCATGAGGTGGATATAATAAGTGTTTTTGTTCACGGAGCAGGTTGGTGAAAAGACCACCTCGCCCAAAATCCGCCTTGTTGCCATTCATAACTAGTCCTCTCGTATTAAACCTCTTATCTTAAGATGTCAAGATAGATGTCGTTGACAGTTCTTACTTTAATATTTGAAAATGCAATTCAACCTTTGGTGCATTATTAGACTACATTAAATATAATTATTAACAAATAATTTTATTTAAGTTATTATAAATTACTATGATTTGAAAAATAAATTAAATAAAATTCATGAATCCCATAAATATTAAAAGTTAATTATAAACAAAAGGAAATTTGAAAAAAAAAAAAAAAAAAAAAAAAAAAAAAAAAAAAAAAGAAATTTAAAAAAAAAAAAAAAAAAAAAAAAAAGGAAAATAACATACAAAACCCAATCATAGCAAAGAAAAGAACATGGCTAATATGGTTCGCTATCAATCAATATGGGAGAGCTCACTCCGTCTGGAGAGGTCTCAATCAATGTGATACGTCGCAATGCCATGGGATTTGCTCGAAGAGGCTGTGACGGCGGTGGGGCTTGCCCAAGGGACAGCGACCTCGCATGACGGAGGGGGGATGATGGCCTTGCGCACCGAACAGTGTGGCAGATCTATATGGTGGGGTGTGTCGTTTTCCATGGTCTGGAGGGGTGACGGGTTGCGTTGGGGGTGACAGCTTTCCGTCGTCTATTAAGGGGTGACAAGAATTCCAAAGGCCAGGATGACAGATCTCCTTGTGAGGTTGTGGGGCTAATCAGACTGTGGGTTCGGGAAATATTCCAATCCCAGTCGAGGATTGACAATCTCATGATTTTTCATGGGATTATTAATCCCATGTAACAAACACGACCTTAAAAATTAAAGCAGTAGGAAAAGAAAAACGACCTTCCAAAGCTAACAAAACTAAAAGAGTGACTACAAAGGAAAACTTTGACGTAACTTGACTATTTCCATGCATTACTTGGATAAATTTTGTGAATAATAGTCTCTTACAAATTGCAGGATGAAAGTCAAAATGACAAGTAGGCCTTGACGGATCTTATGTCAAATTCTATGCAAAGGAAAGCCAACGAGAGAGCAATATCGAAACACCTTAACCAGGAACGCGTCCTTTGAAAACCATTCTAAGAATCTTCACAAAAGGCCCGTTTTAATGCTCCTACGATGGAGGATGATTCCTCTGATGTGCAACCATGACGAAAACAATTGGTGAATAGTGATATACAAGCTTAAGGTATTAAAAGATTAAAGAAAGCAATAGAATGCGTAATCACAGGCCACTGCTCAAAAAATGCACTCCGGCGTAAACCATGGGAAAGCGAAAAAAAACCCATGTCATAGAGATTTTATTAAAGGAGACTAGTTAATCCTGGCAAAAAAAAAAAAAAAAAAAATTATACTGCAGAATTTACGCTTTACGCCGGCAACCTGCCTCTTTAATGCATGTCATCGTATAGGGAATTATTGGTGACACACTGGTGTTTGTCACTGATAACAATTCTGCTTCTCCTCCAGTAATAAGGAATAACAATGGTACATCTAACAAATGATACAAAACACCTCAATGAATCCCATAGTGGATCATCATTGACTTTGAGTTTCACAACACAGTAACTCTCCAATGATAACCCTATGATGGATTTTTTAATCTTACATTATCATAACTTAGCAACTAGGCTTTAAAAAATGTCGGAAATTTCAACATCAGCTAACAACATTTAAGATGAAAACAGGAAAAGGCTTTAAGAAAGAGACGTCAAAAAAGTTCTGTATGACTGCAGATTCTACATGACCCTCAGCGACTCTAGCTCATAGTTTATGTAGTCAGCAGAATTTACCAGTTTTACAAGCTTCGACGCTTCAGCATACTTTGCCTTCTCGACCAAACCATCAACCACATTCTTAAACACTTCAGCTTTGAGAAGCAGCCGATGATTAATAGCCTCCAAGCAAAGTTCATACGCCATAATGAGATCACCCGCATTGCAACAAGCTGGAATAAGCGTCACGAAAGTCTGCCACTTGAACTACATTTATTCTTTTTAAGTTCATCATACCATTTCTTAGCTTCCTTCAAATTCCCACAATCACAGAATCCATTGATTAAAATAATGTAACTAAATACATCAGGTTTAATTCCCTTTCTCTCCATCTCACTAACTAATTCATCAGCCTTTAATCCAGCATTGCCACCGAAAATTCCTCGCAATCTTGCATTGTAAGTTATAGCGTCAGGAGTTCTTACTCTCCATCATGGCCAACAACTTCTCTCCATCCAGAAACCGGCCATTACTATAAAGTGCATTGAAAAGCGTATTGAAAGTAACAAAAGAAGGTTACTTCCAGTTGCTCTCCATTTCATGAAACGCCAAAAGCGCATCGTCTAAAGAGCCCATCTCGCAGAGTGCATGAATAAATATGGTATACGAGTACACGTCTGGTTCCACAGAAACTCTGGGAGAAAACTCCTTGAAAAGCTCGACAACTTTGCTGAACTTCTTCGCGTTAAAGGCAGCCTTTAAGAGCACATTGAAAGACCTCGCAGTGCGCTCACAATTCAGCTCAGGCATTTCATCAAACATCTTGCGTGCATGTTCGAACATGCCCGATTCGCCATACAAAGAGATGAGGCCATTTGCGAACTCTTCGCCGCGAATGTCGTCGTACTTCTTTTGGGATTCCAGGACGTCTTCGATCATGGAGAACTTCTTGGAGGTGGCGAGACGGCGAACCGTGCATCAGTAGATAGATTGGTTGTTTTGGAAGGTTGGATCTTCACAAGATTTCTTGAAGTTGTTCACCAGTTTCTGGAGCTGGGTTTTCCCCGGGAGAAGCGCTGAAATTATATTTGGGTTTGACTTGGGATTTTGCAAGGACTGAATTGGATTTGGGTTTGAATTTTGTTTTTGCAGAGAGTGATTTAGTGAAGATTTCGTGAAGACGACGACTGACAGAAGACTTTTTTTTTTTTTTTTTGCCTCCTCTTCTGTTCTTTGTTGCGGCGAAGTGGCTTTAAGCCTATAAATACCTTCGTGTTAATTCCTACTTGTACCCCAAAACTTTGCACTAAGAGGAAAATACAAACTGGACAATCTTCCATTACATAATATCGTACGCTAGAGCAAATTTAGTTGCTTCGTAAGGCTATCTTCTTTTTTTTTTTTTTTGCAGTTAAATCTTCGTAAGGCTACCTTATTCCCATATTTAGAAGCATGAAAAAAATTGGCGAAGAAAATGCACGTCATTTCATATTCAAGATTTTCTTTCTTTTCTAACTCTTCATCTTTAATCTGCATCTGCAGAGCTCTCATTTACAACTTCTCATCTTTAATTTGCGGCTCTTCGTCTTTACCATTCAAACTCTTCAATGAAGCAGGTATAATTTCCTTTGCGCTCTCAGACACGGGGCTCTAGAAGGATTAACCCACTTGAGACAAGTACAACTCTCATCAAAATCTTTCTACAAACGCCCAAAATGCTCAACCAAGAAAAAACATGGAAAATCATCGTAACTCTAATAGCACATTGATTCAATACAAGATTCCAATATGGATTTTAGTTGGCCAACCAGCAAAATAGAATCCGAATGCTTAATCGGAGAGTTATAATCCTGCACTGAGAGCCGAGAATTTCAAAATAAGGTTGATGAATATTAGCCCTCCCGATTCGCATAATGTTAAGAGTTCATGGACTCAGAATCCAGAGTTACAAATAAATTCTCATATATTAATTTCTCTGATAGGTTGTATGCAAGAATTGTGCGCAGTTCTGTACGACATAAGATGGCGAACACAATCGGGACTAACAAATTATACAAGCTCATGCAGTCCTGCAGGCAAGACTACAGAAATAGTGCAAGTTTTTCATGTTCCGGATTTGGTCTGTTTTCAGAACAGGTTATAGGGGAACAATCTATCAGAAAAGAATTATGACGAAAGCATGATATGATTAGAAAACAAGGCAACATATGAAATGCCAAAACTATTGGAAGAAGAACAAAAATCAATAATTTTAGAGAAATGCTTGGATGTGGACTCAAATAAATGTCTGCTAGTTCAACATTCTAGCTAACAAGATTCCAAGAACAAGAAAGAATATCATAAAGAGACCAAGACAATCCTATTTCACCAATGGGCAATCACAGTTCATACTTTAAGCCCTTACCAAATTCTCAAGTTCAGACGCTTCTTCAGTCCTTCCCTTCTCTACCAGTGCTTCAGCCACTTGCTTAAACACAGTCCTTTTCAGAAAAAATCCATGATTGTTAGCGTCCAAGCAAAGCTCAAAAGCCTTGTCGAGATCACCCGCCTTGCGGAAAGCTGGAATAAGGATGATGTACGTCGCCAAGTTTGGAGTACATTTATTTTTCTCAATTTCACCATACCATTTCTTCGCCTCCTCTAAATTTCCGCTATCACAGAATCCTTTGATTAGAGCATTGTAACTAAACACATCACTTCTGATTCCATTACTTTCCATTTCGCCAACTAACTTCTCTGCTTCTGATATTCTATTATCACGGAACATTCCTCGCAGCCTTGAATTGTAACTCCTAACATCAGGAACAACATTTTTGCTCTCCATCGTAGCCCATATCCTCTCTCCCTCCGAAAACCGATTATTCATATAAAGTGCATTGAGAAGCGTATTGAAAGTAACAAGATCAGGCTCCTGCCCATTGTCCTCCAATTTCCGAAACAACGAGAGCGCCTCATCCAAAGAACCCATCTCGCAAAACGCGTGAATAACAATGTTATACGAGATCATGTCGGGTTCTATAGAAACTCTAGAAGGCAGCTCATTGAAAATCTCAATAACTTTGTCAAACTTCTTGGCGTCAAGTGCAGCCTTTAAGAGCGCATTGAGCGACTTAACGGTGCGGTCGCAGTTCAGCTCAGGCAATTCGTCGAACACCTTGTGTGCATGGTCAAACATGCCCGCTTCACCATACAGGCCAATGAGGCGGATTGAGAAGCCCTCGCGGCGTATGTCATCGTACTTCTTTTGGTGTTCTAGGATGTCTTCGATCATAGAAAACTTATTGGCGGCGGCGAGACGGCGAACTTTGCGCCTGTAGATGCTTTGGTTGTGTCGGAAGCGTTGAGACTCGCAGGATGTCTTGAACTTGTCGACCAGGTTCTGGAGCTGGGTTTCATGGGAGGAAGCTTTTGTCGCCAAGGATTTGACAGTGACATCGTTTTTGGTGGTGCTTGCTATTGCAGAGAATGATTTAGTAAAGATGCCCAGACGACGATTGACAGCAGACATTTTTGTGTTTGCCTTTTGACAACTTCTTTGACGCTAAAATATATATATTCTGTGCTGTGCTGGGCTTATGTGATGTTACCTTGTTTTATTGATAAGTAGGCTTTTAGACATATCAAATATCAAATTAAGTATTTTATACTTTTTAAAAAAAAAATACAATCTGAATATTTAGAGGTCAAAAATCTTTATTTTATGTTTTTTTTTTTCTTAAATATCACTGAATGCTTTGAGGATTTCTCTTTTTTTTTTTTTTTTTTTTTTTAGGATTGAAAATTTTCCTCATATTTCAGCATAAAATTATATTAAAAGATGTAAAGTAGTAAAGTTAAAAACCTATATTATATTTGTAAATGCGTAAATCACGTTTTTTTTTATTTTGTATTATTTTCAGAATTCAATGAGTTCAAGAAATTAATTTGGAGTTTTTTTAAGAAATAAAGAAATTATGTGAGGTGCCGATATATAAATGGGCTTCATTTTCCTTTTGTTTTGGTAACTATGATATTGGTATGATATAAAAATGGGAGTACGAATCCACTAATTCGATAAAATACATGGTAATAAAAAATATAATTTTTCAAAATAAAATATATTTAAATATTATGCAATTATAGATAGACCTTCAAATTACATTGAAATCCTATCCAAAAAAGAAATATGTGCATTATTTGATACCGAATTGGTCATTATATAAAAATGGAAGTACCAATCTACTAATTCAATAAAATACACGGAAACAAAAAAAAATGTAATTTTTAATATAAAATATATTTAAATGTTATGCAATTATGGACCTTCAAATTACACCAAAATCCTATCCAAAAAAGAAATATTCTAAAAAATAATGTACTCTTTTGGACAGGAAAACCCCTTTTCCCAACAAAAAACAAAAAAAAAAAAAAAGAACAAAGAAAGAAGTAGGGCGCAATATACGGCCATTCCAATTCTAACGTTTCTAGTCGGTCAATCAGAAACTGAGGCCTCGTTCATTTTGCAGATTCGAGCTGAGATGTGACATTTTCTGAGAGCTTTTCACTGTAACAATAAAAATTTAGATGTGACATTTTCTGAGAGCTTTTTGCTGTAAACACTTAAAACTGAAAACTCGAATCGGTGAAATGAACGAGACCTGAATGTTCACAGTAGAAATTCCGGAAAACCGATCTGATGTAGTTGCAACTCAAGAACATCAAGTAGACCAATCACCAATCTTTGTTTGCTTCCTCACACATGCTGAGAATTGTGCTCCTTCACATCTCCCGTGTGAATAAATTATCCAGTTTCTTACAGTTATAAGCTTCCGGTGGTTAATAAGGAAGCCACAACCAAATAATATATATGGCTTGAAACAACTTTGAGTTTGCTGTTTATGGGAGAAAATAAAAATAAAAATAAAAATAAAAAAGGCAATCTCAACCAAGAATCAAAATAAGCACGAGCAATTCCCACAGCCTAAGGGAGAATGTAACGGTAGTCTTGTCTTTTAAGGTTAAACATCAGCTTTTTCTTACATAAGAATTCAGAAGCAGCCATTCAAATATTCTGGTAGTTAAGTTCCTTCCACAATGTTCTATGAAGTAAGAAATCTCAAACCAGACATTACTAAACGAGTATATGCAGAGAGGTAAGACCAAGTACTCTGCCACAAAAACTTAGGTGCCAACCAGAAAAAAAAAAAGTAATGAAGAAATCATCAATCTTATCAGCAAGATAAAAGAACAAATAAATTACTAAAATTATTCAAAGAAGACAAACCAAAAATGATAGTTTCATTGCACTACTTGTCTAGAGGCCTTTTGTGAGGGGGGAAAAAACGAGGGAATTATTCAAACTCCCAACTCAATGCAGAAAAAGAAAAAAATAAAAATAAATAAAAAGAAAGGTTTTTCTTTCTTCAGAATTTGCTTCTAAAACCACAAAGGATTTAACCTGCAATGGCACGCACTAGTTGTCCAAAGGCAACTTCAGGCGGTACCGACGATAATCATTGTTCTTCCCGAGCTCCACAAGTTTCTTTGCTTCTTCAACTTTGGACTCCTTAACCAGCTCATCCACTACACGCTGCAACAATGCCACATCTAGAACGAACCGCCTCAAGAAAACTTCCTGGCTGAGTTCATAAGCAAGATCCAAATCACCTTGCTTACGAAGAAACGGAATAAGTTTCTCAAAGGTTGTCTTATTAGGCACACGCTCACTCTTTCTCATTTCACTGTACCACTGCTTAGCTCCATCCAAGTTCCCCTCCTTAATAAAACCTTCAATCACCAAATTGAAGCTAAACACATCAGGTTCGATCCCCTTAGCCTTCATTTCGCCGATCAAATCAACCGCTCCGTTCACTTTCCCATTATAAGCCAATCCAAGCAACTTGGCATTGTAGCTCCTAATGTCAGGAACGACAAACTTCTTCTCCATCAGATCCCATATTCGATCACCATCAGCAAAACGATCACTCCCGTAGAACGCATTCAATAGCGTATTGAACGAAATCACATCCGGCTTCAGTCCCTTCTTCTCCATCTCATCAAGCACGGAAACCGCCGAATCCAACGAACCTTTCTCGCAAAACGCCTTGATCACGGTATTATAAGACACCAAATCCGGTTCTATCGCCAACTTGGCCGGAAGCTCCCCGAAAACCCCGTCAACCAAGTCGAACTTCCTCGAGTTAACGCAAGCCCCCAAAAGGGCATTAAACGACAACACTGTCTGCTTGCAGTTCCTCGTGGGCATTTCGTCGAACACCTTCTGGGCATTCTCGAACATGCCCGATTTGCCATAAAGTGATATCAGTCGGACGGCGAAGCCTTCTTTGGAGAAATCGCTGTACTTCTTCTGGTCTTCCAGGATCTCTTCGATCCATTTGAAGCGTTTGGCGGAGGCGAGGCGGCGAACGGTGTCTTCGTAAATGCCGGTTTTGGTGCGGAAACGGTCGACTTCGGAGGACTTCTTGAACTTCTCGACGAGGCGTTTGAGGTTGCGTTCTCTGTAGAGATGGGTCGAGGCCGACTTGATGACGGCGGCGCCGTTGGCCTGGGCGGAGGTTGAGAAGGCGCGTTGGAGGAGCTGAGAAAACGACATATTATTTTCTTTGCGGTCTACACTACTCTAGGACTTTGGGGCGTTTTGGTGGGGCGGGGGTTTTGCCTTTGCGTTGGTTGGAACTACTTGGGAAGAGAAACGAGCGAAACACAAAAGCCACTGAAAATTATTATTTTTAAACGGAATTTTACACATTTATCTTATAAGGTTTTAACAACTTACCCACTAAACTTTTAATTTTTATAATTTACCCTCTAAATTTACGAAGTTGTTATAATATGCCCTATTTTATTAATCTTACTCTAATTTTTTTAATCAGATTTAAAGGATTGATAGTTTGAGAATCAAGAGGTTCAAGTGATAGTTTGAATTGAGATATTAAAATTTTTTGTTAAATGTATTTTTGTCACTGCTTTTATATAATCATTATAAAAATAAGACACAATATAAAAATATTACAAATTAAGAAGATAAATTGTCAAAATTAAAAATTCAGATGGTAAGTTACCAACCCCTCAAATTTTAGGAGTAAAAGTATAAAAAATACTCTATTTTTAAAGGGCCTTGCAGTCAGATGAAACCTTATGAGTAAAAATCTTCTTAATATATATATTTTTTAATTGCAGTCAGATTTAATTTTATGAATAAAAATTTTCTCAAATTTATATTTTAATGGAAATAACAGTCAAAATCAATAAAGTTCGTTGAAATTCACAAAGTCGTCACATGGCTACACACAATTATCTTACTTTTCCTATTGATTTGTGAGTAAGGGAAGAAATAATAATAGGCCCCAATCCCTCGCTCAAAATTACATTTTTTGTCTAAATTTTAGTGTCTCAAACCAACCACATTATATCATGTTATTTGATGGACTTAGATATCAAAAGAGAGACGAGCTAATTAAAAATTATTTTAGTTTTTTTTTTTAATGACATGACATATAAAATGTAGCTGCTTAGAAACTATTTTGACAACAAAATTGGATAAGAGTAATGTCTCCCTTCTTTGCATTCAGACCAATTTTTTATTTCTTAAATAATGTCTGACTGATTATATTTTTTCACATCATATAATAGACACATATGTTAAATCACGAAAAAAGTTAATAAAAAGAATTTTTTTTTTTAATTTTAAATGCTATGGCATAATATAATTAGTGAAATACCATTTGGAGCAGCAAAATTGGACGAGGCATCTATATTCCCTTCCCACCACTCCATTCAGAGACCTATTTCCACTTTAACAATTCTACAGAAATTTATCAAATTTTAACATTTTGAAGCACCATTATCTATAAACAAAAATTTAACAAAATTTTTGTTCATAAGATTAAGGAATATAATGATTTTGGTACTTTGTGTTATAGCAAAACATATTTTTAATACCCTGTGTTTTAAGTAATATTAAAAATGTAACTCGACGTTTTAAAAACATCTTAGTACTTTGAAACTGATTTTTAAAACATGTGGTGTCCATACTACCCGTCTTTTTAATTAAATAGAAATAAATATTTTTTAAAACATCTAAAAATATTTTAAAACATTAAAATATTTAAAAAAAACAACAAAATAAAAGAGTTACTGATTTTCTTATATAGATTTTTAACTTTGACTAATTAAATAGAAGGGTATTAAGGTTATTTTACATTTCAAAAATCAGCTTTAGGGTACCGAGACATTTTTAAAAACGTCGATGTACCGTTTTAATATTATCAAAAATATAGAATACCAAGAACATGTTGTGCTATAACATACCAAAATGATTTTATCCCTAAAATTAAATAAAGGATCAAATGCTCACTCACTTTAAGTTTTATTTACATTTTTTTTTTTTTTTACATTTAATTATACCTCGTTATTTAAACTTTGCTTACTTGTATCTATTATTTCAAAATTTAAAACTCAAATAGACAAAAATTAAGATACAATACTATTTAAGGTTATATATTTTGAGAAATAAACAAAATAAAAAGACAAACTGTAAGGGGAGAAAAATATTTATGCTCCTTAAAAAACATTTTTTGTTCCGTCCATGCTTAATGAGATAATAGTTATCATATTTAAAATAAAAAAAAATAAAAAAAAAAGAGAGAGAGAGAGACCATACAGAAATATATGCCACTAGGACTTCCTAATGTTTGTACACTGCCCAAGCTGCTTGGTGTACAACAGCCAATAGATGATTGTTTTGAACATCACTAGGGTGTAGACACTGGCTACTTGTGGTTCAAAAAGGGGGGGGGAAAAAAAATAATCTCCTTGAGGTTTAGCTTCTTACGGAAAAACATAGCACATCTTTGGCATTGCCTAACAATTTAGTTGTACTTTGCAGGAATATGCCTCCCAACAAACCTCACTCATTTGTACTTCACTACTTCTCTAGTCAAGTATAAGACAAGACCATTAACCACCATGAAAGTTAAAGCGAACGCTAAAATCGTAAAGACAAAAGCCCGTTTAGTTCGTTGATTTAAATTTTTAATTTGAGTTGAGATGTGACTTTATATGAGAGCTTTTTACTGTAATAAAAAAATTAGATGTGATTATTTTTTAGAGTTTTTTACTGTAATAAAACTCAAATCGGTGAAATGAACAGGACCAAAGACCACATTGGCACAACTCACCTAGCCCCATACAAAAATTATAAATTTTACGGTGGAATCAAATATGAAATTACTGCTTTATGTCTGCGAACCATAATAAAATGGAAAACCATAATATATATTTATTTTACATCCACCAGTCGCATATGAGAACCCAAATTTTGCATGTGATTGATTGAAAGCCAAAATATAGCCAACTGGAATTAATAACTAAAACTGAATGCTTTTTCTCTCTCGCCAAAGTTAGTTGGGTTCTGAAGCGTGCCAAGCATCAAAATCATAACCAAAGCATCTCACTCTCTCTCTCACTCACACACACAAAAGGACATGTTACCCTTGTGACTACCAGTTATATATTCAAGTAGTATATGAACCCCCTGAAATGAAACACTAACAAGACATTGCAAGAGCTCTCTTATTCCCCCCTTTGGCACAAACTACTTTCTCTGCAGAATGGATCAGTTCATTGGATCTGCTATGAATGAATTGTTCATTAGCGAACGAGGAAGGATTGGTCATAAGAGACGGACCAACAGGAACGGACCGTGTACCTCCAAGAACCTTGAGGCGGAGCGGAGGAGGAGGGGGAAGCTTCACGATCGGCTGATGGCATTGCGCGGAGTGGTTCCTCAAATTACAAATGTAATTACACCAAAAACGTCTTCTTCTTTTTTTTTGTTTGGCATTATTTCTCATCTTAGTGATCGTTTTTCCCTCTAAAAGAAAAACATTCATGATTTACTGTGTTATCGGGGCTTGTTTTAGATGAAGAAAGCAACCATTGTCGAAGACGCGGTCGCTCATATTAAGATGCTGCAGCAGACTGTGGTACATCTCAAGGACCAGCTTTGGGATGAGGTTGCTTCACCGGAGGAAGGCATTGAGCTAAAGAATGAAGAATTTTGTGCTGCGGAAGAGATGAACTCACTTGGGATTCAGGTTCTATCAACTACATTGATAAGGTTACTATTGTCTCTTCATGACAATTCTGGTTTTTAACTTAACAGTGCTGCTATTGATGTTTGTAGCCGGATATTACCGTGATACAAATGTACGAGAACAAATTCTGGATAAAGGCGATATTCGCGAAGAAACGAGGCGGGTTCACAGAATTTATGGATGCCGTAACTGCTTTCGGTTTTGAACTCACTGATACCAGTTTAACTACCATCAATGGAGCCATGCTTGTTACATCCTGTCTTGAGGTGAGAAATTGGAGCAGGAATATGAAAATTTTTCTCTACTCAGTCTACTCGTGCTTGGTTAATTTCCTCTTCCAAAGTTTTAATCGAAAGTTTCGTTATTTCAGGGAGTTTCTTGTGAAAAGCTTTCAGTTGAAGAAATCAAGCAAGTTTTGCTAGAGATATAGTTAAAGGCACATGCATTGACCGATTATGATTTCAGCGTATGTTGAAATTCATAGAAGTTTTAATCTTAGTATTCTCTTTTTTAGGTTGGAATTTTTTAATGAGATAGCAACTGAGAAACAATATTACATATAACCAAATATAAAGTATTTACATAGTAATTAAGCAGTATAAGCAATTTGGCTATAAGGCTAAAACCTTAGCAATGGAATGGATTTTAAAATGTTTGAGTTCTGCAGGCCAAATCCATCATATCCAGTAATTATATTATAGATGACTTATAGATCTAAAGTTTAACATAAAATAAGGATCATAAAAGAATATGACTCTTCCTTTGAAATTAAGTAGAGCATTCCAATTCTAGGGGGAAAAAAAGGGAAAGTTGAGCATTCCAAAATAAGTTTCAAACGCAATATTAATTCCAAAATAAGTTTCAAACGCAATATTAGTTCCAAAATTCGATTCCAAACCTTATACCCATTTATACAGTTCTTCTATCCCGATAGCTTCAAAGAACAAGGAAGCATATTTACTCAATCAAATTGAAAAAAAAAAAAAATGAACAATATAAAGGAACAGAACAATATCACTCAGATAAAAGGTATTAACTTCCATCTCTGAGCTTGAAAGAACCCCATCTTCCTCATCTCTGCATTCCAAGTTTAACATTAATTCTAAGTCAATTTCATACGCCATAACGCTAGGAAATTTAAAAACAAAAATAAAAAGAGGAGCAAATACTGGTTAATAAAAGTTTATACAAAAAAAAAATAGCGGAAATTGGCCAAACAGAAATTTCCCAAAAAAAAAAATTCAAAAAGCGTACCTTGAGGCCTGCAAACAGGAGGATCTTCAAAGAGAGAAAGGGAAAGCTGCTTATAGGCGACACCAATATCGAACAAAATGAGACCAGACGACGGGTCGTTTACGGTTATGCCCTTGACGGGAAGCCAAAGAAAGAGCTCTTCCTGGGACATGCCTTGGAGACCACTAAGCCCACCGAAGGTGAGATTTGCTCTGACGACACTTTCGTAGAAAACTCTGGTCTCGAACTTGGACAAGCACGGCCATTCGAGGTGAACTTCAAGACGTCCGAGGTGGTCGAGATCGTACGACTTGACGTTGTCGGGGAAGAGACCCGCCGGCAAGCCATGGCTCTGGAGGAGGTTGTGGAGAGAGGAAGTTGAAACCAAAGGTTGAAAAAGAAGAAGAAGAAGAAAGAGAATGAGAAAATATATGGGTTTTGGAGACATTTTTTCTGGTTTTTGATTGAATCGAGATCAGAAAGAAGAAGAATTAAGGGGTGTTTGAAGGACACAGAGATGAACTTCTGCTGTGTTTTGTTTGTTTGTTTGAAGGTGTCTGAGAGGCAAAGGGTTTTAAGATTTTTGTCCTTTAGGAAGCTATGATGGAATCTGGGGCCCGCATTGCAGCTGTCAAATATTTCTGATTTTTTCTTTTTTTCTTAATGTTAATTTGATAGGAGATCCTCTTGCTAGGAAAGAAAAATTGGTAAGGCAGTTTCTTATTTTCGGCCGTATATATCGGTTTGACATATATTTTTCTTTTCAATTTGTGTAATTTTAATCAAATACGGTTATAAATTGACTTTATCAATTAAAAACATTAACTAAAATATTCCTAATTTAATTTAATGTTTCTTTAAAAAATAAGAAAAATTAAAAATTAAATCGCCATTTTATTTTGATGTAGCGATTGTAGTATGTTAAACCTAATTAGGCCCCGTTCATTTCGCTGATTCGAGTTTAGAATTCGAGTTTTGCTACAGTAAAAAGCTCTCACAAACAATCACATCTAACTTTTTTGCTACAGTAAAAAGTTCTCACATAAAATCACATCTCAACTCGAATTAAAAACTCGAATCAGCGAACTAAACGGACCCTTAGTTAGTTTATGTCCGTTTATAGAATGTTCTAAACTTCTGATTAAATTTAAAAAAAAATCCCGTAAAACATGATTTATTTGTCACTTGATTAAATGTGGACGGTTTGAACATGAATATCCACATTAAACATAGAATAATAATATACAAATAAAATAACATGGTATTATACGGATAAGATTACACCATTTGTAGACCATACCGCTTAATTTAAATGTTATTAAATGATGTGTAGTAAAAGTCTCAATTTTGGTACTAACATGGCATGTTCTAAACTATCTTATTTTTCATTGTTAATATTTTTTTGACGAATTTTATTAATCAATGGTTATCTCATTCGATTCGCTAATTTGAGTTGAGATGTGATGTTGTGTGAGAACTTTTTACTGTAGTAAAAAAATTAGATGTGATTATTTCTGAAAATTTTTTACTGTAACAAAATTTAAATTTTAAACTCAAATCAGCGAAAAGAACGGAACCTCGCATAAGCTAGTCTTTGCTTAGCTGCTTCTTGAGAAGGAATAATAATTGGCATAAAAATCCGAAAGGTTGCTGATTTGGTTTTGGAATAATTGGTTGGAAGGTGAGGGTAGATAAGTATTAATGGAAATCGCATCAACTTACCTTGAACTCTTTTAGACAACAAAACAAGTTAATGATGTCACTCTTATAATTTTGGTCAGCATAATAGTACAATGAACACAGGAAACGATGGTTAACCATATTATTATTGTTATTATTATTATTATGAATTTGTTCAGTTATATTTTTAAGTTATAATGATTCAAATATAGATTTTGAGTTGAATTTAAATTATAATTTGAATTGAAATCGTAACTTAAGTTTGTGTTGGTTGTGTACATTTAAGTTATGGTTTGAGATGAAAATCTTTTTGAATTTGTGTTTAAGTGAGTCAAAACTTGAGTTTATATTTAGATAATATTTTAATAGGGTATATGAGTAGAGTTTTATTCGTCTTTTCATTGTGAACGCATAAAAAAATCATCTTAATCGGAATTAAAACAAAAAAGTTATAACGTTTTTAAAAATAAAAAAATATTGTTTATTAACTTGAGTTTGAGTTTAAGAATTTGATTTGAAAGGGAAACTTAAACTCATATTTTAATCTCAAACTCAAGTTAAAATTTAAAGCTACGTTTAGAGTAAGGATTCGTGCCATAATTCGTGGCTCGCTGCAGTATTTTTTCTTATAAAAAATATACATAAATTAAAAATACTTTTAAATTATGATTTTAAACCCATAAATTAAATGTAGATTAAGTTAAAACTTAAATTTTACAAAAATAAAATAAAATAAAATAAAATAAAATTATAACTTAATTTTAAACTTTTTTTTAATTTAATATGAACGAACAAATCCTATAATTTTTTATTAGCATTGCAATACTAATTGAGGACCACCTTTCTTTCCTTTATGACTTTTTTTCACTCTGGATCTACAATGATATCGTCGTACATTTATATTTATTTGAATGTCCGGTGCTTGTCTTTGACCTGAACCCCTTCACAGTTTATTTTTGCTCATTCATATTCCTGATGTCGCTTTATCTTTAAAACCCGAGACCTACCATTCAATCATTTCAAGTTGAGTAGTACTACTCACTTCTCAAAGAAGGTCCAAATACAGTTTTTAGGATTATTTTCTACGGCTACCGTAGGATTTGAAAACAGACCTTAATAATTTAAGAGTTCTTTTTTTCAACCATGAGACATGCATTAGGAGACTTTCTCCTGTAAAACTGATTTATAGATAAGGTTAATTTTTAACCGTTGAATTTAATTAAATTATATTAAATTAAAAAGTATTTAAAATAAATAATTTGTGATATAATTTAAGCGATTGCAGTAAAAAGCAACTGGTAATTTATTTTTTTTAATCTTATTAGAAAAACTCTAATATATTAGTATTATTAGTTTTATTTTTTTTTATTTTAATGAAATTTTAACCAGATTTATTGTTCAAAATATGCATGTCCGTTTGGTAAAGGGATTCGAACCATGATTTGAATCATGGTTCATGGTTCACTACAGTGTTTTCTCTCACAAAAAATAGTCGTAAATCGAGAATGATTCTTAATCATAATTCTGAATTTATGAACCAAACATCTACGAAGATATCCTATTGTAAAAAGTTCTTTACTTTAACATAAAATTTTGAATTTACACCGTAGAAATTATGAAACTAATTGGAAATTTAGAACTATACAAAGATCAATAGTCATTTTGTGGTGATAAATCGTAAGAGACCATTGTTAAAAGAAAGATAATTTGGAGACATTTGGTTCATGAATTAGAATCATGTGATTAGAATTATTTTCGATTTACATTTATTTTTTGTGAGAGAAAATACGAACTATGAACCATGATTCAAATCATGGTTTGAATCCTTCAACTAAGCATCCCCTCAATATGATGTTGATGCGACAGCCAGCATAATCGAGTGATTAGCATTGGATCTAACTTGTTGGTGACTGGTGAGTGACATTATTGTCTTTGACGACTGATGCTTCCATTTGATCAATAATCATAATGACCCATTTGCTGAATTTGTCTGCCGATCATTATCCCTAATGCAAAACATAAAATTGAAATGTTAAATGCAAGCGACCAAAGAGGTAGAGGGACCTTCATAATCAAATTACACATAACATCAACATACTTATTGATAGTGCATTATATACGATTGCTTACAAAATCCAAGTTCCATCACAATATACCAATGAGTTTAGCTGCTTTTCATTCTTTGGAGATTTCTACAGTAAGACTTGAAAACTCAAATGACTGACAAGTTTTTTTTTTCAGTTTTAACAGTCAGATCTGTA
This sequence comes from Morus notabilis, assembly GCF_000414095.1. Lineage (NCBI taxonomy): Eukaryota > Viridiplantae > Streptophyta > Magnoliopsida > Rosales > Moraceae > Morus > Morus notabilis. The sequence goes on from NW_010361626.1 coordinate 1,266,062, forward strand.
TAAAAAATTACAATTTCGTATACTTTTTTGATGTAATTTTAATCAGATCTAATGATTAAAAACTTACATTATCGGTGAAAACTCCTACCGTACAGGGACCCCTTTTTTTATATCCTGCAGCCTTATTAGAGATTCTCATTCGTCAGAATATGTTGAAATTCTGAGACCATGAATGTTCCTCGTGATCATACTGATCCTGCCTAGTAATAGGCTGGGCTTGATAATGCCTTTGGTAACAATGAACTGGCTGACCAAAACTCCCTCCACCATCTCTTCTCTCCACATACGGATCTGAACTTCCAAAAAGATATTCAGCAGCTCCATTCCAATGGTAATTATAACCATAACCATAACCATAGCCACAACCATATTCTCCTTCATGACAATTACCATTATTTGCTCTCCTTGCATAACGAGCAAAGCAAGGCCAATACCCAAAAATGCTCTCACAAAGGTCCATCGCTTCCAATCCATATCCGCTTGGAATTTGACTCACCTGATTCCCATATTCATATCCATTTCCACCACCAACTTCTTCTGTTCTTTCCTTATAATTAGTACCATTTTCTTCATGGCCTAATTCCTTCTTCGCTTCTTCTTCTTCTTCTTCTTCTTCCTCCTCCTCCTTAACCGTCTCCTCCGGTTTGCTCTCCTTCTTGGTCTTCTCTGCTTGACTCTCATGATCATCGTGAGCCTTCTCTCTCTCTTTATCCTTGTCGTCGGAAGTCAGGACGTTTGTGATCTCCGCCGTTGAACGAGGATAACAGATTTGATCCGTCGGTGGAAGTGGCTTCCCGTAGGTTTGCGCAATGTCATAGCCACCATCATAAGGGGTTGGATCGTAGTCATCAAAATCAGGAACGTTGAATGCAGAGACAGAGTAAGATGTTACAAATTGTGTCCGAGGTTTCTGATCATAACTGATCACATGGCAAGAATTCGGCTCATACACGATCGATTTGGACTCAGTGCGGGTGAAGGTAGAGTAACAAGTGGTTGACCAGCTTGGAGTATATTGATCATAGGAACGATTGTAGGCATGATAATAAGGAGTTGGATCATAGTCAAAGAGGTTATAGATGCTTGGATCTTTGTTATAAGAAGAGTAATTAGCTACCGAGTCTAATGAATTATTAGAAAAAGCACCATAAGAGTTTTGAATTTGATGGTACTCACCGAGATCATTATTACTCTGGTAATAGCTTGAGTTATAGTAGGCCATTGATGATGATCAATATCCACAAGATTGATGCCGTTTTTAGGAGTTAGCAAATGCTTGTGAGTGGAAAATATGGAATAATCAAGTGATGTTTTGGACTGAATTCTTCAAGGACATTAAAGGGGAAAAAAATGGGGGCTTCATAAATTGCTGCACATCTACCTAATTACTAATGTTTTTCTTCCACACGATTCTTATCTCTAACAACTAAAAATCCATGTACAAGCATGGAAAACATGAGAATTGAGAATGAACTTATCTACTTTGTGATCACATGGCTGTGAACATCATTGAAACTTTAGGAACTTGGAAGATAGTGGTGTTTCACTGCAATGGTCCATTTAACTTTTACTTTATTTTGAGAGGCAAGAGTATTAAATTCGATGGCCATATAATTGAAGAGGTTTGCTTTTTCAAGCGCACTAGATAGTGATCTGACGTGGGCTTGGATATGCAGGAAACGAATCAGAAGAAGCTTTCATTTCATTTCCTTTTCGTTTTATTTGTTGATTAATTAGCCAAAGAATATGGTTATTTTGCCATAAAATGGCCGAACAAACCGTGACCCACTTTTGTTGGCTTGTCAATTTCACGGTCCCACTAGAACACTTGATTGATGCATCCAGTTGCCCTCTTGTTTTTTTGTTTGGAGAATTTGCTGGGGTATAGCAAGGTGGGTAGAGGTGAATAATTAGACACCAGAAGTGGTATATAATCTACTTTAGACTAAGATCTTCATCAGCATATGTTAAATATTCTTGCGTTACTTAATAATCTAGTGTCATTTTAATTTGATCCGATGTTTTAAAATTGCACCTGAATTTGATCTGATGATTTAATATTACGTTCTATTACCCTACCACGAAATTCTCTTTTTGTTTAAAGGTGAATAATTAGACATCAGAAGTGGTATAAAATCTACTTTAGACTAAAACGCGGGCCGACATTTTTAATCTTTAGATCTTCATCAGCATATGTTAAATATTCTTGCGTTACTCAATAATCTAGTGTCATTTTAATTTGATCCGATGGTTTAAAACTGTACCTGAATTTGATCTGATGATTTAATATTACGTTTTATCATCCTACCACGAAATTCTCTTTTTGTTTCAAGTACTTTATGTATGAAGTTGTCTAATGTTTCATATATCTAACACACCCCAATTAATGACACTGAATTATATTATTATGATTATGACTTGTAACGACATATACTCTCATTTAGTATGACATTATCTACTTTCAGTCTAAGTCCGCATAATTTTATTTTTAGGCTTTATCCTCAAAAATCTTTACTATTAGGAAATGGTGTTTTAATCATAAACCATTACATATAACCTTTCTCATGCACTTAATATGCCTCAAAAGATTGACGAGTATCATAATTATCACACTTTTTGAGCGAAGCGTACTTCATTTGGTATGATATTGTTTATTTTGGGTCTAAACTGCACTATTTTACTTTTAGACTGTACTCTAAAAGACTTTATATTATCGAGAAATGGTGCCCTTACTAATGAACCACCACTTATTATAATATTTTTTATGTAGGGTGTGACTGCACAGCTTATTATAACTATTTGACTATCTCATACTTGGTACAACCTATATCTCTACCACACGTGGAAGTCTACAAGTAGGTCTTAGTAAATCGTAATACTGGTAAATACATCATGAACATATTAGTAGTCAATAATAGATCCCTAAAGAAAATTTGATAATCAAGTCATATTTATTTAATCTTAACCGTTGAGTTCACATAACATTCAATTGACTTCCAAATTTGTTTAAAACCTATTTACCTAAAGTTTCTTTTCCTTTCTTTTTTGAACTTGAGTGTGGAGATTTGAACTTTACATTTTGATAGAGTCATGTATGAAGTTATTGATAGATTATGACTACATCCACATTCTTCAATTCTTTTTCACATGCATTGAAGATACAGTACTTATTCGTTACTTGAAGAGTGCAGGGGCACAAATCAATTTCTACAAATACAAATATAAGGGAAAGCTATAGTCCTCATATGAGCTATTCTTTGAGGGTGCGTTTAGTTGCAGTGGGAGAATGATAATAGGAATGAAAATGAGAATAGTAATGGAATAAAATAGAAAGAAAAGATGATTTATTTGTTTGGTTATACTTTTACAAATGTAACAGAACATCACATCTATATCATATAATATAATATAACATAACATAATATAATATAATATTATTATTTATAAAATATTTAATTTTATAAAAAAATACTACTATCCCAATTATTATTATAATTATTAATTACAATATCACAACTATATTATATTATATTATTTTACAATGATAAATATAATAATAATAATTATTATTAATTACAACATCACAACTATATATTATATTATATTATCTTATAATGATAAATATAATAATTATTAATTACAATATTA
>NW_010361626.1:1272033-1274390 GCF_000414095.1 Morus notabilis
TCTGACTCCATTTTAAACTGGATTTGTCCCACCTATTTAAGGTGGGTCCCCATGAATAAAAAGATTTTCAGGTAAAATGATATCTCCATGTGCATGTGACATCTTACATAAGAGTTGGATAATATTATATGTATTTGAGTTATAGAGAAGAAATATATGTTTAAATAAGCGCATATTTAAAAATAATTATTTAATGAGTAGTTTTATTTTTTAACATATAAAAAGTTATAAAGCAAATTAATTAGAAAACTAATTAGGGTGTACATAGGAGAAGTAGAAAAATATTTGATTAAGATTGCTTTTGAGAAAATTATATAGTATAAAAATGATTAATAAAATTAGTCAAACACAAATATAATATATATAGAGGATTGTAGTAAAAAATATTTAAGTATGGATATATTTATAAAAAATATTTGAATTGAGAGATTAGAAAAGAAAAATTAATTTAAAGTGGATTTGAAAATATAGGTGAAGATTAAAAATGCGAAGAGACATAAATAAAAGCTAAACATGTAAATTGAAAATAATTGAGTACCAAAAATAAAAGATAAAAGCAAAAAAAAAAGAAGAAAAGAGGATAGAAAAACGCAGCGTTTTGAGGCTTTTAATATAGGTAGATTAACCAAGAGAAACAAAGAAAAAATAGAAAAATTCCTGGACTTTTACCTTTTATTTTTTATAAATATTTTTTTATTAGTATAATTTTTTAATTAAAAAAATTATAAATTAAGAGTAAATAATAAAAATCATGATTCATACACTTTTAAAAGGTATTTGTTAAGATTATCTTAGAACAAACGGAGTGTCTTTCACATTATAGGAGAAAACGACGTCATTTATGTCCTTGAACAAGTGGCATCAAAAGAATTGTCGTTTACTTAAAAAACATGACTTGTCGTTTTATTTCATAAACGTAAAACGACATGTTGGAAAGCAAAACCTCGTCAATGTCCTACAACACGACATCTATTCAATTTTCCTTAGCAACGGCATGAGATATAAATGATGCGTCATTTTAATTGATAAATCATAAATTATAGACAACAAATGTTCATATTTTCAGTCATTCAATGAACGACATGGCGAATAATAGTAGAAAGGCTGAATAACAGGAAGATAGTGACGATAGTGATGGGTTTAAAAAAAAAAAAAAAAGAGAGAGAGAGAAAGAGGACATGTCTTTTCAAACGTCATGTTATTTGTTTGAGACCGTAAAAATCATGTCTTCTAGGAAAAAAGACATGCGAATGTTATTTTCTCAGGCGATGAATTTAATGGATCTTTTAGGAAAAACAACATCCTTAACTTACGAAGGAGTTCAAAATACAAACTCACAAACACAGAAAATGGATATAACAAGAGAGAAGCAAGTGCTCCAAACCCTTGTTTGGATTTCAAGTTCCCTTCCAAAACTTAGAAAATGGAAATAAGAAAGACAAAATAAAGACAGCAAAACGAAGGGCGAAGGCAATAAAAGGTCTTGGACATAAGCTAGGACCGTAAAAAAAACCGTAAAATCGAAACCGACCGTCACCGATTGCTCAAAAACCGAAAAAAAATGGTGCTACGTGGAACCCAATATAGGACTGTAAAAAAAATCGTAAAATCGAAACCGATCACTCAAAAACCGAAAAAAATGGTGCTACGTGGAACCCAATATAGTTGGTTTGATTAACCGACCGAACTGCTTCCTATGTGGTTCGGTTTCAGTTTTGGGTTGAGAGATTCGGTTAAAAACCGAACCGACTGAATCCCTTTTTTTTTTTTACTTTCATTCTTCATTTGCTGTCGTTTGTTTCCTCCCTGCTTCTAATCTCCTCAGTCGAGTCTCAGTCTCTGCATTTCATCCATTTACAACTCTCTCACTTTCACATTAGAGCTACAGCAAGATTTGATTATTAGCCATACATATGCAAGGATTACAAAGAAACTATCTATTGTGGATATGGAGATTCCTACAAGTTTATGCACGATCGAGGGGATTACTAATCTTCTTTGGTTTTAACTGGCAGCATCATTTGAAGAACAAGAGCAGACTCTGCAACACGCCTACCCTTGGAATTTTTAATACAGCCCATGAAATCCGCAAAAAGATGGCTGAAGACCGTAGATAATGGCTGCTCCTCATCTCATTAGTATTCATTTATTGTGATTTCAGGTTTGCGAAAGTTTTATATTTTTCCGCATTTTCTAGTAAAAAAAAAAACAACTAAAGATGTTGGTAACCTGATGGTTAACTGATGGATACCTTCCTGATTACTAAAACTGAAAATGACTGAAATTCGGTTATGATCACTCTTTTGTGACATTTAAATATTCATTATAAATTATATATAAACAAATATTATATATAA
>NW_010361627.1:0-1089 GCF_000414095.1 Morus notabilis
GAGACAATCCCGTTCATTTTGCCGATTTGAGTTTTGTTACAGTAAAAAATTCTCAGAAATAGTCACATTTAATTTTTTTACTACAGTAAAAAGCTCTCACACAAAATCACATCTTAACTCGAACTACAAACTCGAATCAGCGAAATGAACGGAAGTACTATAATCATAAGAGAAAAGTATATAATATATATAAGTGCACCTATTATAGAGAAAGTTATTTTGATTCACTGATAGGAACCGTGTTTTAATTTTGAATTAATTTTTCAAAGGTCTGATTTAAAGTATGAGTAATTTTACGTGTGCGCTATAAATTTTTATTGGGGACACACACAAATCTAACTATTAAAAAACTAATTTAACAATTAAAAATATAGATCTTCTCTAGCATGTTAATATACCGGTAGGTCAGGTTTTATATCCGTCAAATCTGCATAAAATTACGTAAAAGTCAAAAAATACACAGATCTAATTGTTAAAAAAACCAGACCTATCGGTACGCCAGACGTACTAAAAAATCTCTATTAAAAATCATAACTCATACAAGTGAAGTAAAATAATCTTCACCACCATAAATATTCTCAAGAAAAGATAGTTAAAATCCGACGACCTTTGATGAGGGGACAAATATCATAAGAAAAGGGCTTTGGGTTATGGTTCTGTTTAACATAGAGGTTCTCCTTTTCAAAACCTAATTAGTCAAACAAACTTTTGTGTCTAATCACTATTAACCGCACAAATGCATGACCAAAAATCATGGAAGTGTGAGGATGGAGACCAAGCAATCAAGCCTTGAGTCGGTAATCCATTTGAATTATTAAGAACAATCTAGCGGAAAAGTAAAAACATAAAAAGAAATCAGGTTAGTTGGGATGGTGGTACAATTATATCCCATTTTCTTATGGATTTGGTATTCCTTAGTCATGGTTAACATAGTATATCCATAAATGGTATGCCCAATATCTCTTGTCATTATTGTTCACCAATGTGGATGTTAAAAAGATGCCTTGTCGTTATGCTATCTAGGCCTCGTTCATTTCACTGATTTGAATTTTTAGTTTTAAATTTTTACAGTAAAAAATTCTTAAAAAA
>NW_010361628.1:0-14732 GCF_000414095.1 Morus notabilis
ATATATATATATATATATATTTGGCACTTGTTCCTCACAATACATCAAACATTGTCCACCATCCTCTTTGGCCTCACCACCACAAGCTTGCGGACAAAAATAGAAGGTATGGAGCTCGTGACACACCCCAAGACTGTGTTAGGGCTTCGGCTATAACACTATACTTTTTCTTTCTCTCACACTTCTCTTTACGGAAGACTTTTTTTATTAATTATGTTTTTCTTTTCCTATATTTCATAGATGCTATCTCTTTGGCGACAATATGACAGTTTCGTGCATTTATGTGATATCAGTTAAATTTTAACTAACTAACGCTAACGCTCCTAATTATAATTTTTATTAATTGCTTTTTTCTGTCCCAAAATATAATAATAAAAAACTTCACACGAGATAGAAGAAAAAACATAATGAAAAGGGTAACATGGTAAAATTGAACGTGGTAAATTGGGCCATATGGAACAATCTAGAATTCCATTACAATGACAATAGAAAGGAGAAAAAGTAAACAAAGGAAGAACATGTAAAAGAGGACGTAAAATAGGCAAGTGTCGGCGACTTTTCTAGTAACATAAAATGCAAGGAGCCGAAAGTCAAGTGTCCTAAAGTTGGCCTATTAATTGCATAATTGGAGTTAAATAATACCAATAATAACCAAAGTAATCTGACTTAAGAATTGTTCTTTTAAAGTGTAATTTAAGTGTAATTTTTAAGTTAAATTTGAGTTATAATTTGAGTTAAAATTATAATTTAAATAAAATTAAGTAAAATTAAATAAAATTAAAACTTAAAAGAACGTAAATTTAAATAAAAGTTTTTAAGTTAAATTTGAGTTATAATTTGAGTTAAAATTATAATTTAAATAAAATTAAGTAAAATTGAATAAAATTAAAACTTAAAAGAACGTAAATTTAAATAAAATTAAAACTCGAGTTATTTTTTTTTAAATTTTTTAGACAAAAGAACGTGACCCTTAATATTTTATTTTCATGTGGGCAACAAATGTTGCTACGTGTCCAATTGCTTAACTTACACGTCTACTACATTTTGAATGATGGACAAACTTTTGGGACCCACAGACAGACCATTTCCTTTATAGCCAATCAGAGAACGTTTAGGAAACTTTGGACGGCTGCCGAGATAACTACACGCATGATGAGCTTGTCTGACTTAACTTCCATTAACTAACCTTTCTGTCACACCGTTCACTTCTACTGTTCTACATATTATCCTTTTGATAATTTATATTGTATTAAATATAAAATTTATTTTTAAATTATACTCTTTATAACACTTTATATTTTTATCTTTAAAATATAACATTCATTCTTCTTAAATAATAAAATATTAATAAAAAGCCTCATATGTTAGACTTTTAACTGAAATTAATATTTAATATATTTTTAAGAATATTTTGATAATTTTATGGTTTAAAATTTAATTTAAATTTAAACTAATTTAAACATTCAAAGAAAACATAACTTTTTTTATTCTACCAAATAAAATTTAAAATTTTTAACTTACATTGAATCAATAATGGATGTATCATAATTAAAAGTTTAAATTTAAATTAATTTTAAATTGGAATTAAATTTAAAACCATAGAGCTACTAAAATACACAAAATAACAAATTAAATGCCAATTTTCGTAAAAAAACCAAACAGAGGGGGTTTTTTTGTTAACATTTCATTGTTCAGGATGAATAAATGTTACGTTTTAAAGATTAGAGAGTAAAGTGTTACAAAGGGTATAGATCAAGGAGAATTTTTGTAATTATTTCTTAAATAAATAAGATGTATTATATTGTGTTATATTGTCATGATAAAATACGGTATTTAGTGTCATGACATACTGTACAAGGGGTCTAAAAGCAAAATTTTACAATTTTAAGGTCAAAATGTAATTTTTAAAAGTTTAAGGGTCAAAATATATTTTTTAAAAAGTTTTTAGGGTCAAAATTTAGTTTTATAAAAATTGAGCAATCAAAATGTAATTTTTAGAAAAAATAAATTTGCATTGTGCCCCTTAATTTTTAAACAATTATAGGTTCCGGCATGACTCTATGTATGCCCGATTCCGAACTTCAGTCATGCCCAACCTTAATATGAATCATGGATCCGCTATAAAATAATAAAATATAATGGACAACTTAGTGGACATTCATTTTTTTAACTCCTGTGTAATGGGTATATATGTAATTAACTCAAAAAGAAAAAAAAACTGGCTCTGTCCGAAAGCCTAGCAGGCTAGAGTAGGGCCGGGTCGACTCTAAAGAAAAAAAAGAGAGAGAGAGAGAAATTTACTGCACTGAATTTTTATCTCTCACTCTTAATTAGTACCCTTTTGTCAATATAGTTATTTGACTAAAAGGGTATTAATTCATAATTAATGGGTAAAAATTAAGATCTATATACTTTTAAGGGATATTTTTGAAGATTTTTTAAGAAAAGAAGATCGGTCCCAAAGCTTAACGGGCCAGAATCGGGCTAGGCTGATCGTTTATAAGGTAAAATTTAAAAAAAAAAAAAAAAGATTTCATGCCTCTTGAGAAATACTATGGGGGCCTCAAAGGACAAATTCGTCGGCGCAAAGAAAACTCAACTTCTTAGTGATGCTATTAACGTCGTTTCTCATCTGCAAATTGTGTCGTAGCCTCACGTTTGTTCTCGTTACTGTACGAGTCTATCGAGGCTCACAATTTTGGCATGACGGAGTTGCGACGAGCGTTGTTTCAAAGGCAGGTGCTTGAGTTGGGCATTTTTGGTATTCTCTCCTCATACTGAAAATTTTTTTTTTTGCCCCTCAAATTTCCTTCCATTTTTTCCATTTTCCCCTCCTTCTTGAATATGTCTTTGATTATTTGGCCCGTTTGGTTCCTACGTTAAATTCAATGATTTTCATTTTGAATTCAAATTTTATGAGAAAATTATTGGTGGCATTTTTTTTTTTTTTGTGAGAGAGAGCATCGTAGGTTAAGTCCTAAACCAAACAGGCTATATGTGTTTGGGCCTTTCTTGCTATAGCCAGCGAGGCCCAATTCTTACCAACTCAAAACCAAGACAGCGTCATCGTGACATCGTCCTCTTCTTCTTCTTCTCCACTTGTCAAATAGTAAAAAACGATCCATTAACGTCCGGAAAATGTTGTCGTAGAAAAAGCTCGACGCAAGCAAGCGATTCAACATCAGCGAATACGACAATAATCAAATGGAGCTCAATCTCTCCTTTCTCTTCTTCGTGTTCTTCATCTCTCTCAGCTTTTCCCCTTTTCTTCACTCTGCTTCTGTTCCTTCAGGTCCCTTCCTATTTCCTATTGATTATCTTTATTAATTTTTATACACACACATATATACATATATAAATATGTATATGTAAAGATCTGTTTCGATTTTATGGTTAATTTTACATATATAAATATGTATATGTAAAGATCTGTTTCGATTTTATGGTTAATTTTATGATTTGATGACTGTAGGATTGGAAAATGGCAGTTATAGTAACAGTCATTCCCGGCGCTTGTTCGTTAAAAGCCAGCCTCAGAAAAGGTATTATTGGAAAGAAAAAATAAAGAGTTTAATTCTTTTGGGTTTAGATTAAATATGTTTACATCTATATATATTGAGTGAAATTCGGTTGTAGTGCTGATGTAGCTAAAGGGTACATGACTAATTCCGAGCTTGAGGCTGCCATAATGGCGTTTGGGAAAAGATGCAGCAACATTTCGAGGATTTACAGGTGATTTCTGACCTTTGACTTTTTTTTTTTACTTGATCATATTTCTGCTTGAAGTTTTGGCTACATGTTAGAAATGCCAAATGTATTTCATGAAGGAAGAATTTTTTTTTTTACTTGATCATATTTCTGATTAAAGTTTTGGCTGCATGTAACAATGCTAAATGTGTTCAAGAAAGAAGAATTTTTTTTTTTTAAAATAAATATATGCTGACTTGCTCTTTCTTCCGTCATTGAGGGGCTTTTGGAATGGATCATCAGTATTGGGACGAGTGTGAATGGGGTACCACTGGTAATCGTTTCACTGAAGTTAGTTTCATGCTTTTGTTTTTATTATTATTATTATTTGTAAATGAATCTCGTAACAATATAATAACATAGGGTTTTTTTATTTATTTTTATTTATTTTTTTGGTGTGTGTGACTGTAGTGGGTCATTGAAATTTCTGACAAGCCTGGGCAGGAAGAGGCAGAACCTGCTTTTAAGGTGAGAGTGAAACTCCATTTACCTCGTTGGATTGTGAAACTCAGAGTTTGATTTGTTTTGTCTTCTTTGTTCTGTTGGGTGGATTTCTTATCCTTTAAAAATTTTCTGTTTCTTGTAAAGTATGAGCTGACAAGAAATGATACCAAAATATTTATGGAATCTTTCTTCTTGGTCTGAAAATATGCATGTAGCCTAACAACTAGTACTTAGAAATTAGAATATTTCCTTATCTGTTTTTGAACTTTTCTAACTCTGAAGTTTTGGTTCCATCTGAAATGGCAAAATCCTTTAGTGTATAAAGAACATCAAGGCATAGTGAGCGAGGATTAGCTATAAGTCTAATATTCTTTAGTCCCTCAATTAGCTGTAAGTCTGAAACGTTATGACATTCCTAATTGCATGACAAAGTCTCAGCTTTTGATTCTTCTCTGATATAATTAAAACATTTTTCCTCATCTTATAGCTAATTGCTCCTTACATCTACTCTACATCAAATACAGAACTATCGTATCATTGTTTACTCTAGCCTGAAATTCTTATTTATTTCAAATACAGAAGTATTGTATCATTGTATATACTTTTGAGAAACTTTTATTATCCATCTTGCTGATTGGCTGTGGGTTAAAATTATCTATAATTCAATTATTTCCTCTTCTCTGGAAGAATTTATGTAAAAATGTGACCAAGCAAAGCACGAGACTAAGTCTTAATTCTCTATAATGTACCTTTATCCATATTGAAAAATAAATAATATTGTTGGTCCACCTCCTATTGGTTGAAACTTGAAGCTTTTGGGACAATGATGATCTAGCGTGGTATTAGAGCATGTTGTTTTGAGTTGAAATGCCGAGAATTAGTAACCTAACATTGCACAAGGATTTATAGTCTTTTGTTTTTGTTTTCCATATTCTGACTCTTTAATTATTTTTCTCCTAGTGTCTTTACTGGAAAGATTATTTTATTCTTTATTTATCACTTGAAATATTAAGTGGGGACTGTCGGTTATAGTTTAAGCAACTTGGTTATGAATTTGTTGGTTGTTGCAGTACATAGGAAACATACATGGTGATGAACCTGTAGGGCGGGAGCTGCTAATGTTACTTGCGAATTGGATATGTGATAACTATTTGAAGGATCCATCGGTACTTATCATTTCTCTTTCAGCTACGTTAGTCTATTTTTTATTTTAAAATTTTTCATGATGTTGCTAATATATTGTGTGTAAAGTTCTAAACCTTCATTTTTCTTACATTACTCCCTGACTGGCTTACTAAAATGCATTCATTAACTTGAAGATTCTTCCTTTGTCATAAAATATTTCATCAAATTGAGCCCACTGATGAAGTTGAAGGAAGAAAAAAAAAAGAAACTTTACATGTTTATTTGTCGCTTCGATTACTAGTTTTTTTTTTTTTTTTAATTATTCTTTATCTCTTGTGCTCTACATATTCTTTATGCTCTACATATTCTTTATCTCTTGTGCTCTACATATTTCATTGTTTGTTTCTTTGTTAAAGTTCTTCGTCTTCCATGCCATTTGTTACCTTTTTTTCCAAGCTTAATTTGACATGGATCACTCAATTAAACTTTTAGCTCATTTAAACCTTTAAAAGGTTTATTTGTCTGTCTATTTACATTTTACACAATTCTTTTAATTCTTCTTTTGATAAGATGCAATTTAGGTAACTTTCAATATTCGTAGGTATTGAAAAAACTATCTTGAAAAGTCCATTTCTCTCTACAGGCTACATTGGTTGTAGAAAGTGTTCATCTTCACATACTTCCATCAATGAATCCTGATGGGTTTTCCTTAAAACAGCGTGGTAATGCAAATAATATTGATTTAAATCGGGACTTTCCAGACCAGGTATTATTTTGTGCAGTAATGTTTCCGTCCTTTTATTTATTTTGCCAACAGTTTATTTTGGTTCCGTTAAATTCCTGCCATCTTCTGGATATGCAAGGTGTTAAATCCAAATTGAAATGTATCATTGTAAACAATTAGCCTTTTTCTTAAATTGAGATTTAGTTATAAATTTTACTCATGATTTGTAATATTACATATATATAACAGTAAGAGTTAATGAATAGATAAGAAGAGACCTACATGTATATATGTGTGTGTGTGTGTGTGTGTGTGTGTATGACTTCATTATTAGACTCTCACAGTTACTACTAAAAAAAGGCTGGTTACAACTTAAATGATCACGTGGTTCTCGTGAAGTATGGATTGAATGGTATGAGAGGCAACTGAATCTATTCAATGTGGATTTTGCCTTGCTGAAAACATATGAAATGTACAAGTAGCCTCTGTGACTCTGCATTCATGTGTAAGGTTTTTGTTATTTAGATTCATATAAAAGCATAGATGAAATAAGTGGAAATTTCAATACAGAATGTGGGATTCTGTGGCTTATAAAAGATACATTTAGGTATACAATTCAAAATTTTAAGGTCAAGTTCAATCTATTTAATCTATATATTCACACTGCATGTTCTATATGCGCTTCTTCAGCATTTGTTAATAAATGAAATGGGGGTTACTTTCTATTGCTAGGTTTTATATGAATTACCTGAAGAAGATTCATGTCTACACTTGAATTTTTCCCCAAAACTCGATTCAACTTCTTCAGTTCATTTCAATTTATTTGTTCCAAACAGGTTTTAGGTTAGAATATAAGCAGGAAACTATACATCTCTTCGTGTTTAGAGCTAATTTGGGATTTGGATTTATATAAAAGCTCCAAACAGCTTTTAGGTTGGAATACAAGCGGAAAATTGTATATCTCTTCATGTACAGAGTTAATTTGGGGATTTTCTATTGATGAAAGACATTGACACGAAATGACAGTTTTTCCCTATGAATGATGATGCATTTGGACGTCAACCTGAAACCACAGCAATAATGAGGTGGTCGAGAGAGATACATTTTACAGCATCAGCCAGCTTGCATGGGGTAGTGTATCTTTCTTTCCATATATGTGCGTATGTGTCTATATATATGCATACCCAACTCGCAATTGGCCCACAATTGCTTTCATCATTCCATGTTTGTTCATCTTGCTTATCAGCTCTGCTATGGTACCCTATAAAAAGAAATCAGCTTATATGTATATACGTGTGTGTAAATATTTATTTATATTTTAGCATACCTTTTTATATTTTCTGCTATTCCCGTTTGTTGTTAGTAGATGAATGGATTCAGTAACAGTGCCTATCTCTTCACACTTTTCTGGAGAACTTTCTTTTTGATTTAATATCCTGCTCCATGTCAATGGCTTGGTTAAAGAACCAGTCAAAATTCCTAACCAAATTATAATGTACTGAATGCTGGTAAACATGTTCTTTAAACTTACAGGGAAACTAACAAACATATTTTCTTTTCCTGTCTGAAATCAGCAAAAACATTCATGTATAATACGTGAGATTGTCCCTATGTTAGGGCAAGAATACAACTGTAAACGGGAAAATTGATCTGGAAAAGTCCCTGGTGGAACCAGTTTCCTTTGCATGGTACCCTTGATTTTTTTTTTCCTTCTTGATTTTTGAGTACTTAAAAGAGAAGATTGCACGCCATTTCTGTAAAATCAAAGAACACATAAGTTTCTCTGTCCTTCATCCAATAGCTGCATGTTCTTCTTTCATTAATTTTGTTGGGTCATCCAGATTAAGTCCAACATTGGAGATATTAAAGTTTTATTTCAGTGTGCTTGATTCACACATATCGTGGAAATTTTGTTGGCTAACATGAATTCTGATGAAATGTAAAGAGTATTTAGATAAGGTATTTTGTTGCTCACAGGGTGCACTTGTTGCAAATTATCCATGGGATGGCACTCAGGATAAAAGGTAATATTAGATTGATTTTTACTTGATGTCATTACCTTCTCTTATTGTACTGACCATACTCATTTTCTCTATATTGAAATTGGCTAACCAACTTTTTCCTTTTCTTTCTATATTTTTTCCTCCCTAGTGTTAAATATCTTGTGCTGGCCTAAACATGTATTAGTTTGTTAGCTGTTAGCTGTACTATGGTGTAGTGATTTTCTTTTTCCCTGGCAAGACTAGTCCAAGCATATTTTCTGGCTGTTAACCAGAAAATATGCTTGCAATAGTCTTGACTGTCAATTTGGTTTTCTCAGAATGTATATTTTTGGGTACTGATTGTCACTTTGTACTTGCTTTACACTTGACTTTGTCCTCTGATGTGAATTAATTTCAGACGTAATTACTATGCTTGTCCTGATGATGATACATTCCGGTTCTTGGCAAGTGTATATAGTCGCTTTCACCATAACATGTCCTTAAGCGATGAATTTCAAGGAGGAATTACAAATGGAGCATCCTGGTAATGCAGCATGTGTTTTTCTTTCTTTCTTTATTTTTGTTCTGTTTTTTTTTTTTTTTTTGGCCCTTTTTTCAAAAAAAATTTAAGAAACAAACCTTCATTAACCATTACTCATGCTGGTATGGCAGCTTGAGTAATGGTTGTTAACCTGAAGAATTGCATTTTGCAACTTTAGAGGGAACAACTCATTACTACTTTGTATTCATCTTAATCTACAAATATTAGCAGGCATAGACTTCTCTTTGACCTACACACAAACTCACAGAGAGGGACACATACAAATGTTTGTATTTAGGTACATATGAATGCATTCACAAACACACACACACACACACACACACACACACACGCACGTGTTTCAGCAATTGTTTCACAATAAGACTGTCGCAGGTATCCCATATATGGAGGTATGCAAGACTGGAACTACATACATGCTGGTAGCTTTGAATTGACTCTAGAGATTAGTGACAACAAATGGCCTCCTGCAAATGAGGTTAAATTTCAGCTTAAAAAAATCATTTCCTTTATATTGTATAATTAATCTTGTTTATTTGATAATTTAACCGAAAAATTTATTTCATTTTTTCTTCATAACCCAAAAAAGATTCTCCTTTGTAGGAAACAGAAGTAGTTTATAAATTTTCTTCTTGTCTATTCTCTTTATAAAAGATTCTCATCTATTCTCCTTTGTAGAAAACGGATGTAGTTTTGTAACAATTCATAAACTTTTTTTTCCCCTATCACTTCAAGGAGGGACACCTACTTTTGTTTGTTTCTTTCCTCGAAACATCTATTTTGAAAACTGTTTGGTAGGATGTGATTCTGAATCTGATGATTTTAGTGACTGTAATTTTTATGATGACTTCCTTAAGGCAGTTCATCATTTTTCCACTGTGCTAATAAGTATATTATTTAGCAAAAATGCCATGGGAATCACGATCATGAAAGTTTTGATAGAAAAGTCATAATGTTGTGGGTACATTTCTTAGCTATTAAATGACCAGAGGACTTGGTACTTAAATTTTCTATGACTTTTTTTATTTTATTTCTTTTGTGAATTTCCTAGGTCGCAGAATAATTGGAATTAATTTAATTCTACACACATTTACTATGATTGGATGACTAAAGGAGTTGGTACTTAAAACACACCTACAATTTTCTATTT
Organism: Morus notabilis; assembly: GCF_000414095.1. NCBI lineage: Eukaryota > Viridiplantae > Streptophyta > Magnoliopsida > Rosales > Moraceae > Morus > Morus notabilis. The sequence continues at coordinate 9,732 of NW_010361628.1, forward strand.
TTGTGAATGCCCTGGGAAATTTAGTATTCAAATGGAATTTATTTTTATTACTCCGAATAACAACTTTCATTCAACTAGATCTGGCAATAAGCTGGTTACTGCATCAAAGTTTATCTCCCGGAACAAAACCTAGCCAGTTCTGTTGAAGTTCAAAGCCCATCTAAAGTCAAATCAGCAGAAAGATTACTAGATTCCTGAGTCCAGTTAGAACAGACATACAAAGAGAAGCTAAATCCTTAACCGAAACCACCAGGGGAATAAGGGTAATCCAGCCCTGTCCAGAATAGCTTCAATGCCAGTCTTCATATTGTTCTCCAGCTAGTTATTTTTATTTACCAGTTGAAGAGTTTAACTAATTTGTCAACTAGGTTAAGAAGTTAGATGGGCCCTGGCTAGCTCATTGAGTAACCTTACATGAATTACATTTCTATATAAAAAAAAAAAGACATAAGTAACTTCTATTGTTAACCTTTCTATGTAATTCATGTCTTTAATTTCTATCTTCCCTATATAATAAAGATTCTTTGCTACGTTTATCTATATATTGTGTGCCAGTGCAGCTTGCTACCCTCTGGAATTACAATAGAAGGAGCATGCTTAATCTTGTTCTGAGCCTTGTGCAGGTATTAGTGGTTTGGCTATCATTATGTTTCTTGTAAACTGTAAGTTCATGTAGCATAACTTCTCTTTTTATTTTTCGTTACTCTTTAAGATTGTATCCCAGCCAATCTAGTGAATGGTTACATTTCGTCATATATGGTTCTCAGTTTCTGAAGTACTCTCCCAGATAATTTATACAATTGACATGCTTAAAAAAAATATTCTCCGCTGTCGAATTTAACGTTTATTTTTATTTTTATTTTTATTTTTGATGTCTCATACTCATTAGACAGGAGTACATGGAAGGATTTTTTCATCAGATAGTGGGAGGCCATTGCCCGGCTTTATTACTGTCGAGGGAATAAATTACACGGTATGTTATGTTGCATGTAAAATTTTTGTATTGAAAAGGATCATCTGACTTTGCAATCACGCTGTTGATTTACTTTTCAATTATGCTAAATTTACTTGTCACAAATCAGTTGATCATTAAATTAAATGTATTTGTTGGATTACTGATTAGCTTAAAAGTTAAGCTATTATTAAAAAGGGAAAGCCTACAATAGTTTTATGCTCCAACTCTCCCACTTCACATGTGGGCTTAGACAATGGTAAACACATGAGTGGACATAAATTTGATAAGCCAACAAAGGAATTCTTTCTATGAGCAGCCTAGGACTTAAAAAAGGGCCCGACTTGGGGAATCAAGTGATGAGGATTTGAACTCGCTGCCATCAGCTCTAGTACCATTTTGGGAACAATATATCTTTGAAAGGTTGAATTATTAGTAGCTTAAAGCCAAAGTGTTCTGTTGTGGTGATATGGCCATGGTGACTGTTGTCAGTAAAGTCATTTTCATCTTTCAGATAGCGTGTATTTTGGCTAGTAGGACTCGAATCCTTGTCTTAGACGCTTGAGTTGCACCTAATTTAATACATATAAATTTTAATTATCAAGTTTAGCCAGAAATGGGTTAGAAAAATGTCTGGATCAAGTCGGTTCCCCTAAAATGTGGCATTCTCAAAGTTTGAGGATAATTTGTCTAAATCCTTGCTAATCTGTTTTCGTTCTTATGTAGTCAATGATGATTAGATTGACAATAAATGTGTGTGAACCTATATATATATATATATATAATCGTATATGTATATATTTTCCTGAAAAGCTTAACTAGACATAGTTGGACGTGCATGAAAAAGAACAATGTTGCAATCACTAGTTTGCCTTCAGAAATCTAAAATTTCAGGTGAATTTTTTATTTTTAACAACTAGAGAGGGATATGGAGCTAAATAGTAAAAGGGAGGGCAAAAAAAAGGATGGGAGCGGTATCCAAATTTTCCTTTATTTTTCTGTTTTCTGGGTTTACCTTACTTGGATCAGGAATCGCCTCTGCCTTTCTCAGTAATTGCATGTAGTGAACTTGTTAGGATGTGTAAATTTTCTTTTTCCGTTCCGTGCTGTCATATTTTTGGATACTTCCATCACGTCGTACTTTGGTTAATCCAATTACTATACTATGTTTATGATCAATTGAAGCTGTGGATGTGTTTTGTTCGGCGAGCCTATCGTTAGCTGAAGTTTTGGATATAACTTGACAAGTATGGTCAGCTGATTTGTTCCTTCTTTCCATGAAATGTAATTTTGTTGTTATGTTTTTTTAGGTTAAAACAAGAAGAGTATTTGCAGATTACCATCGATTGCTTGCTCCAGGAGGGAGGTATATAGGTACTAGTTGAATTCGATAAATCTTAGAGACAAAAATCTTAAAATAAGATGACTTTTATCAATAAGCAGGTGAACGTACTATGTGATCATTTTATACAAAGTTATGTTGTTTACATGGAAGACAGTAAAATTAATGAGGGGGAAAAAAAAAGAAGAAAAAAGTCAATGTCGAAAAAGTATTCGTGAAGATGTTTCCATAACTCTAATTTATTAGAATGGATAGCCTTGAATAATTAAGATACATGAAATAATGTGATATCTCTCTGCATGTATGCTCACGCATGCACGTACACATATATGCACATATGTTATCACATACATGTATGTATAGTAGGTAACAACTTACTAACTTGCTTTTGTTCCAAGATATGCTAAAATTTTGCATGTTATTTCAGTTGCTATTTGTTATTTTAGTTATAATTAGGAATAAGGACAATATGCTCTCCCAACTTCTGCTCAAATTTCTAATGTTATTTTTCAGTATTGGTTGGTTATTCTAGTTCTTATGGTTTTTAAATAAGAAAATATTTTCTTAAATAGTGCATTTAGTACATATTTTCTTTCTTTTCCCTTTTTTTTTTTCCCTTCTTTTCCCACATTAAGTTCAGTCTCAGAATAGTCTTGTTTAATGACGTTATTTAGAACTGAGGTTTACTATCCAAAATAATGGGATTACTCAAGCCTTGGGACATTGTTCTTCTACAGTGATTTCTGATGTGGAACTATTAACTTTTCAGTTATGGCCACTGTGCCTGGGTACAGATCAAAGACAACCCATATCTGGTTAGAAGAAGCTGCCACGACAGTTGATTTCATTCTGGACCCAGTAGTTACTCCCAAGGGGAATCTACTTCAAAGTGCATGTGAATGCAATTGTGGTAGTTTGAGCAGGTATGGCTTTGTAGACTTTTTTCAGGGGGGTCACTTTGAAGTATATGCCATTTTGATTGTAGCTTTAGGATTCCTTTGTTTTTTGTTTCAAAGGAGAATAAAACACAACCTCTCAAAACAAAGACAGTACGGGCCCAAAAGGCCAGTTGCAGTCTGAGGTTCCCATTTGTACTACAGTTAACTGTATATTTTTTTTTTAGCAAAAAATTTGTTTTGCACAAACTTATCTCGAGAATAAGATCTTCACCCATGTTTCCATGGTGGCTGAAAATAACCACCAGACTGAAATAGTACAAAAATTGTTCTCTGCAAGTATCTCTTTGTACACACTCACTTGGAAATCATGAGAGGTTTATTTCAACTAATGATCTTAATATATAGAGCTGTTTGCAACTGATCTCATGCGTCCTCGAAAATAGTGAATTAGCAATTGGTGTTTAGCAGTCACTAATGTGCTTCACCATGGATTGCCTTGGAAAAATGATTTTCAATTCTGTTCTGTCTGATCTGTATAGTTTGTACATATGGTATAACGTGCTTCATAGTTTTCATTTCTATTTATTACCTGTTAGTCGACGGCATATGCAACCGATGATCTCATGTGACCTCAAACATAATGAACTAAGCATAGTTGTTTATCTCGGGAGCTATTGTGCTTCACGATTGATTCACTTGGGGATATAATTCTTGTTGTTGACTTCCACTAAGGAAATACTAGTAGAACAAGAAGCAATCATTGAGAAAGCCTAGGAGACAACAGACAGAGCAACGGGAAGAAAGTTTATCCGGTATCAAGGTTTGTTCGTTGGAGTTGATTGGTTGTCATTTCTTTGGATTACCTGCATAGGTTTGATAGTTAATTTGCAAACTTCCTCAAACTTCTCACATTATTGGTTATGGTAAATTCTTTGAACATTTTTTAGCAGTTTTCTCTGCCTTGAACAACTTTTCAATTTCTTCTTTTTCTTAAGAAGTGATGTTCACTATTGTTTCCAACCATAGTCAATATTTTCCAGCCCATTCTCGAAAATTTTAAAGAACGAACACGGTTGAAACTCTTCTGCTAAAAGCAACTGATAGTTTTGGATGGTGAACACAGTTGATGGATTTGACTGAGTAGTCCGATTGTTCCACAAATTTGTAATTGTGAAAGGTTGTTGTAGCATCAGCTAAGTAGTCCGATTGTTCCACAAATTTGTAATTGTGAAAGGTTGTTGTAGCAGGTAAATAGACATGGTCCTTTATTCAGATACAGATGTATTTACTGCAAAAGAAAGGTCATTAGATATGATATTCTTGTGATATTCTATATTTGAAATATTACATAACAGATCATGAATAGCTGTATTAGATATGGGGAAAAATCAGATAAATCACATCTCCACCATGGATTTGAGGCTGCCTTCCGAGACTAGTTTCTTTAAGTGGTGAAGAAGTAGATCAAAATCATCTCGCGTCTTTATGAGGCTAAGTCGTAGATATCGTTATGAGGCTAAGTCGTACATACTGTTCTTCAGCACCGAACATGCTACCTCTACGGCCGATGATATTGGCTGCTTTAAGGACTGCATAGCAGTCTTTGTCTTCTTCCCACTCACACTTCAACCATGCAGAAGATGCCATGGATTGTATAGTCTCACTGTTAAAACTAATGTTTTAAGATTGAAGACCTTTATATAGTTAATGCTTTATTTGCATTCAGCCGCAATGACTATGAGCTTGCAACAATGAAAATTCTTTGATGAAACTAGCATAAGTATGTCATGCATGTGAATGGATTTTCC
>NW_010361629.1:0-17625 GCF_000414095.1 Morus notabilis
AAAAGTATTGATCAAGTAGGAGCAGCATAAAATGCTTTTATATGATTGAGAATTCTAGCTAAAGGGAGATAAGAATCAATAAAAGAGTTGGTACTTCTGATTAAGGAAAACAAAATCAAATTAAAAAACAGAAATGCAGTACATATATATTGATTTTAGCCGGCAACATGAGCATATTACTAAAACGGTTAAGATGGAAATGGAGTACAGTCCTAGTTGAAAGTGAATGGAGGTACAACTCAAATAATTCATTTTTCAAGCCATGTAAATAAGCTAAAATGAGCATTGTGAGGGCAACAACATAGTTGATCAGCCAAATTCAAAGAATACATATTGCAACAGAAGCAAACTAGCGTAATATGTACAGTTCAGAACCACTATTGCCTTATTTTTATCTCTTATATTTCTTTATTATTTTTTTTTCTTGACCACACAGAGAGAGTATGTCAATTTTAACCTTCCTTTCTTTCTTTTGACCAGCCTAATTCACAGAGAGAGTATGTCATCCCTACACTGATATTAATTAGTCTATGATAATCACACAGATTTTACTTCCTCTCCATTTATATATATATATATATGAGCAAATTTATATAATGGTATTTGCCAACATGCAATTCTGAAAAAGATCATGATGTGCCTTTATTTTTTTTATTCGTATTGGACTTTATATACAGTCCTGATTATCAATCTCATTGAAATAAAAAAGTGACAACGTCTAATTGAATTAACCTCTAGGTCCTTCAAATCAAGCATATAATACCAGTTAATGAAAGCACCAGAACAAACATTCAGTTCGACATCCAAACATAAAGATTGCACATATATATCTAGGATTCATTTTAGTATTGAGTTAAATTAAAGAAGACATATATCATGGAAAACAAATAACAGCCTTTCAAAACGAAGAAAAAAAAAAAAGAAATAGAAAAATTAAAATTTACCTTGGCCTTTGGAGTTTGAAGATTGTCTATTGGAGTCGATCGGAGAGCCGTACGAATCTTAGACTTTGGTACAGACTGGGGTTCGAAGCTTTTTGGTTAGAGATGGTGACGAGAGGCCGATTGGTATTCGAGTGGCGGCGAAGGGAGCGATGGTGACGAGGGCGAACTGCAAAATGGCATTGGCGAATGAACGGACGGTGACAATGACGGAGAAAATCTCAAAATCCCCGATTTCGAAAGAATCCCCGTTCTTCTCCTCAAATGCTATGGAGGATTGGTAAAAAAATTGCTGCATATGAGGGATAATGGGAGAGTCAGAGAGAATACGAGATTTGGCAAATTTTGGGAAGAAGGTTTAGCGGCACACAAATTCACAAACCCGCATATTTGGGTTTTTTTTTCAAGGTTTTTAAAGACGGACAAAAATTAGTACGGCTTCGTATATCATTTTTTAGCATCATATGCGTTAAAAACAGTATAAAACATAGAAAAAACCTTAGTTTATTATTTTTTATATATCCTTTTTAATATCACACGGCAAAAACGGTCTTTAAAAATAATACAAATAGCTAGCCTTTTTATTTTTTTACAGGTTTTCAAAGACGGGTAAGAAATAGTTTGATCTTTTTTTACATTCCTCTTTAAAAATACTAATTTAACAACGTTTTTAAGAAAAAATAAAAACGTTTTTAAAATGACGTTTGACGCAATAAAAATAAAAAATGAAAATGAAAATAATTTTTTAGTTTAATGTAAAATGAGAAAGAAATAAAAAATGACTTTTAGTTGTTTTTCATTTTTTGTTTTCGTTTTCTTCTCTCTCGAACATAGAGATAGACATTAGTAGATTTTTTTATACTGAAAATATTCTCTTGATAAAACTACCAAACGCATTTTTAAAAATAATTTATGTCTGAGATTGAAAATATTTTCATTTTTATTTTTATACAAAAAAATAAAATTATTTTAGAACGAATCTAAACGCGCCTTATATGTCTTTTTTAACATCACACAAAAAATCTCCATCTTCAAAAATTAAAATTAGCTTTTATTAATATTTTCTGGAGGGTTTTTAAAGACTGGGCTAATAAATAGAGCGACATCATATATAATTTTTACAGTACAAACTGCCTTTAGAAATAATAAACTAACATCGGTTAAAGAAATAACCATTGTTAGAAATGACTGTAAAGATGGTTTTCTACAACCGACTTCAAAAATAGCAAAATATGAAACTCTCTGCACCTCCGTGTGTTTTCAGCATTTTTAACAACATGCTTCTAGAAAACAAATGTTAAAAAAAAATCACCTACTGTCTTTTAAAATGGTTTTTATAGTAGTGTAAACTCGTAATTAGTCAGTATCACGTAGAGTGTCACGTAGACTGTTTGGTTAATCAGATGACGGATTATGTTCATATTACTAATTTGGTCCGGTTAATCGGACACTTATTTTTTAGGTTTTCTTTTTGTTTCTTTTATTTGAATTTGAGAATAACATATATAACTCCAGTTTTAATTCAAATAACTCAATGTAAAAACTATCTTATTAAAACAATTATATATTTATAATCGCATATCAAATAAAAAAATATTAATTCAACTAATTTATCTTGAATTAATTTGCACAATTAATTCAACCAATAAATAACTCTTGAATCAATTTAAACACTTTATTAATTCAACCAATTTATCTCAAATTAAATTAAACAATTAATTCAACCTATAAATCACTCATAAATTAATTCCATCCGATTTATAACCCATTGTAGAAACAACATAACTTATCAATATGTAGGAAATACGTCATATCGTATCAGGAAAATATATGAGCTAGTAGAGGGACCCGATGGACATATATTGATCAAGTTCCTATAATCACGACAATACTTGTTAACTCACAAGTTCATCATATGATTATAAGTTCTAGTGCTACTCTACTAAAAACTTAGAACTGCAATCTTGATAATTACAGTATATTTACAAAGCTTCAATTAGCTCCTATCCATGACTTTATTATATTGTGTATCCCTATAAGATATCTATAATCGACTTGAGGTCAAGTTCCGTTTTACCTTCCTGATTATATTTATCTTATGTTCCATTATCACTCAATCAGAAAAAACTACTATTCATACCAATACAAATAGAAAATTATTAGATAACACAAAGTAGTCTAATAGCTGAGCGCTCTTGTTTTCCAATTCCCAGATAATGCCATAAAAGGATATCATTAATTCTTTTAGTAAGAGCTATGAATTCCCTTTACACAATGATATCCTCTTACGACATTATCCAGAGATTAGAAAACACAAGTGCTCAACCATTAGATTAGTCTGTCTTATCAATAGGTTACTATTTGCATTGGTATGAATAATGGTTATTCCAATGGAGTGGTAATGAAACATAAGATAACGATAATTGGGAAACGTAAAACTAAAATTGACCTCAAGTCGATTATGGACATCCTATGGGGATGATACACAATATAATGAAGTCATTGACGAGAGCTAATTGGAGCTTTGTAAATATATTATATAAATCAAGAGTGCAACTTTAAGATTTTAGTGGAGTAGCACTAGAATTTATAACCATGAGATGAACTTGTCAGTAAACAAGTATTGTTGTGATTATAGGAGCTTGATTTATATATGTCTATTGAGTCCCTCTGTTGGCTCATATTAGTAACTATGTTAATTATGCAATGGTTCAAAATCAGATGCATAGATTGTGATTAATTCATGAGTAATTTATTGATTGCATTAATTATTAAATTAACTCAAGATAAATTGGTTGAATTAATATTTAATATGTTATTTAATATGAGAATACTATTACATGACTATTTTAATCATGTAACTTCTATATTGGGTTATTTGAATTAGAAGTGAGTCTCTATGCAAGTTTCCCATATTGAATAAGTGAGATAAACATGAAATCAATGCAGAACCGATCTACCCACGACTCATACGTAACTTTTGACGGAGTTCTATGCATAACCGGTCGACCGGTGTTTTTATAACATCACTGAAACAAATTGACCAGTTACACTGCTCACGTGGTAAAAACTAACTTTGTGTGATTTGTGACTTGAAACTAATTTAGGAAAACCTAATTGATGCAGGAAAATAACCTCTTAACCCTATAGATATACTCTTAAGGTCCATAATTCATTTGATTATCTATAGACTTTTAGGAGGCTATAATAAGAGCTTTTTGAGAGGAAAAATTGATTAAACCTTAACATCAAATTTAATTTTTTTTTTTTTACTCTTTTTGTGGTTAGAAGGAGTTTAAGATATTAAAAGGAGATTAAATAAAATGTGCTCACTCACATTTCGATCGTGAAAAAGAGAATAACAGAGAATATGAGGCTCTTCCGGTTGCTAATCTTGCAGGTTGTAGTTCTTCAAAGGTATAATTTAGATATTTGATATTTATATTATATAGCCTTATGAACAAGATTCGGTTTTGGAAAATGAAATTTTTATAATTCCGTTATAAAAAAATTCTTCCGAAGATTCTGGATAAACTTATTTCACCCTTTTAATCGATTTTCGTTCCGGGCCGATGGATTGTGGATAATTCTGTCTTGGAAAGAGAGATCCTTCATACCATGAAGTATAAAAACGGTAGAAGCGGAGTTATCAGAGTGAAAATTGATATACAGAGGGTCTGTGATAAGATGGAGTGGAAATTTATTCTTGTGGTTCTAAGGAAATTCGGTTTGGAGAGAAATTTGTCGGCCTTGTGTGCGAGTGCATTTCCACAAAATTATATGTTCTTCTGCTTAATGGTAGTCCTCTAAGAAAGTTCGTGCCGAGAAAGTGCTTTCGCCATATCTGTTTATTTTGGGCTCTGAAGTGCTGCTATCTTGGTTGTTGATGCAAGAAGAACAATAGGTTAGACTTCACGGCATTTTAATGATCAGCAGCTCCTATTTCTCACCTCATGTTCACGGATGACACGTTTTTGTTTTGCAGTTCTATAAGTATGTCTTGGTAAGTATGAGGCTTGATCGGGTGAATTAGTTGACATTTAAAAGTCTAGTTTAGTTTTTTCAAACAATTGCACAGGACTTCTGAGAAGAAATTTGTGTACAGTTTCGAGCATGATGTGTGGAAGAGAGGCATAAAATATCTTGGTAATTTGATGTTTTTAAGTTGGTGTAAGATCCAGGATTTTGCTTATCTAGGAACAAGTGTTTAGCTAGGACAACTTTAATTAAGTCTATGATGTGATGTTAGCCTATAAACTGCCGGCCTCTTCTTGTACAGTGTTAGACGCCCTGGCCCGTCGTTTTTGGTGGAGTGGAGATGTCCATAAAACTCGAAATCTTTCCATTCTTACCTGGGATTCCATTTTCCAACCTAAAAATTATGGAGGACTTGGTTTTCGCACATTTGGTGATATTAATTATGCCTTTCTGGTCAAGCTCACTTGGAAAGTTGTTGCAAACAATAAACTGATATGGGTACAAACTCTGAGGCCCAAATATAATCATGGCCTTTCTTCTCATGCCAACCTTGCCTTCATGACTCCTCAGTTTGGAAGGACATTCTAAGGGGTAAAGACCTTATCTCTTCTAACTCTTGCTTTGTTGTTGGGGGTTTAGGTAATATTTCCTTCTCTTTCAACCCTTGGATTCCATATGTATTCCCTATTCCCTTTACTGCTCTTATTCTAGGTGTTGCTTCTATCCCAAAGGTCCAGGACTAAATGTTTTCCAGTGGTTAGGGTTGGGATAAAGGAAAGTTATTGTCTATTTTCCAAAAAGATTATGGGGACTAAATCCTAAGTATCAAAATTTTGCCAAAACGTAACAGGATATCTTGTGTTAATTCTCTATTCGTGGTGCTTATTGGGCACCAAGAGAGATGCCTTCAATCCAAAATGGTCCTCTAAGTTGTATGAGCGATTAAGGTTTTCCTGTGGTGGTTGGGTACTAATATCCTACAAACTTTGTAACTCCTTAAGTGCTTCAATTTGTGTGAATCAGATATTTGCATACTGTCTTCTGCTTCAGAGGATTTATTGTCCATTTATTTAAAGATTATGTGGTGGCTAGAGCTTTGTAGTTTGGATGGAGATGGCTGGTTCGCTGGGATCAATTAGATTGTTCTAATCTAATGGACTTCCTTAATTTCATCATCAACCCACCTTTTCTCTGTGTTGAAACAACATTTCCTGATTCATATAGCCATTCTCACGGATCAAGTTTGGAAAGCTAAGAATGCTCTTGTTTTCTCCGGAACTGCTCCTGATATTCATCATCTGTTGAATGAAGTTAGAGGCAGGTTTGATAGGTTTATTACAGCCGCAACAAACCAACAATGCTCTGCGGATATGGTCCCTCTCAAGGCGATTCGCAACAAAGATGGCTAGCTCCTTCTCTAAATTCAATCAAAGTCAATTTTGATGCTTCTTTTGATGGATCTAAAGAGTGTTTAGCTGTTGTTGCTAGAGATTCTATGGGCCAACCACTTTGTGGTGTGGGTTGGTTGGGAGAAGGCCTCTTCACCATTTCATGCTGAGACTCTAGCTTATTTAAGAGCTCTTCGAATGATGCAAATCGTCAAGTTCTAGTCAATCTTGTGTGTGGTAAGCTATGTGTCTAGTTTGGCAGGAAACCCTTGCCTATCTATCTTACTTATCTCTTATTGCTTCCATTCCATCGTTGACTTTTGTTAGGGCTCCAAGGACTTGTAATGGTATGGCAGACCAGTTAAGCAAGTGGGCCTTAGACTCTTAGTTTAAAAATATTGACTCTAAGTGGGCATTTTTTTCAGCCGTTAGATCTTCTATCAGAAGTTGTAGCTGTCTATTATGTACATTTTCATCATTTAATGTAATTTTAACAAGACCTAATGGTCATAAACTGACTGTATCGATAAAGAAGTCCTATCAAAGAAGGACCCTTAATAATAAACTTTGCTTAAAGCTTTGGTCAACTTTTCAGTTACAAATCATATAGACGGATTAATTCTCATATGATCTACCTATTTGTGTATCATATAATTCGACACTCTGCATTTTTTCATCATATAGAATGTACTTAAGATGAGAATATGTTACACATGCTAATCACATTTATTTCTAGAGCTGAAAAAATATAGAATATAATCATTTGTCATCTCAATTTTTGAGTTGTGACCATCTTCATCTCTTTTATGAGATGACTCCATCTACCACATAGGCTATAATTCGAGCTATAAAATGAGTTGTATTATGCTGCCACATTCCATTTAATTAAGTAAGTGGGACTAATTTGAATTTCAGCAGGTAATGTGAGAGTATTGAAAGTTCATGGGGCAAAATGAGACTAACCCTAAAGTTTAAGGGCTAGAAGTGTGAAAAATCCTAATAAATGTTTCAAATATTTCAATAAATGAAATACCATGGCCAGGGTTCGTCTCAAAACTATAGTTGGGATTGGGGTCTAGGTCAGGATCCGATAATGGGGTCGGGATGTGGTCGTGGTTCTAGAACCAAGGTTGAGGTTAGGTTGGTTTTCAGACTAGGGCTGGCTCGTGTTCTAGCACATGGGAAGGAGCCAGGTTCTAGGACCAAGGTTAAGGTCATGTCGTGTTTTGGGATTTTTAGGGCTGGGATTTGAGATCAAGGAAAGGATCTGCAGAGTCAGGGTTCGAGACACATGACTAGGTCAGGTTCAAGAGTGCTTATAGGAATGGGCCATGGCATCAGGGTTGGGTTCAAAGACTGGAGTGAGGGCTGGGTTTTGACACATGACTAGCGCTAGTGTACTCGAGCGAGATTATACTAGTCGTGGGTTAATTATTATTATTGTTATTATTTTGTTTTCTGGTAATATCCTTCCAAACGGACGATAAGAGAATTCCAATTATTATTTAATATCCTCTTTGAAACGACACAAAGCTTTGTGTAGAGTGTTTTGACATAGAAGGTAAGGCATAATTGCTTCACTAGTATGAATGACATTGTAGTATTCTAATCAACAATAAATATACTTGGAGTAGATGAACAGTTTGCATTAGTTCTGCACTTTGGTCTATTGATTCTGAACACTCATGAATAACTTTTATTTTATTTTGTCCCTAATTAAGCTCCCGCATTCTACCTTTTAATAGATTGCTTGCCTAGATATAACAGTTTGAAGAAACAAAACCAATTAAAGGCACATGATAATGTATTACTTTTAGCTTTAAAACCTTTTATTCCACTTTCCACGTGTTTGAGCCGAATAATGTCTATACCAAGTCAGCAAACGGCAAGTTGTTTGTAAAGCAGCCATAATTTATTGTGTACATATATATATGCATCATATACACACATCTACAACCTGCCAACAGTTCCATTTTTTTTTATTATTTATTATAGAAAAGTTCAGACCTTGCATTTCAACAAGAGCACCCCTATTTTTGTTCGAAATACATATAATTTGGTGATGCTTTCCTGGAATAATTAGAAAAAAATGTAAATTGAAAAAAGGGTACACATCATCCAAGGTTTGACGACACAGACAAGGTCAATCTTTTTATTTATGGTCAAACAATAATACTAAATACATGTGTAGAAAATCTGGACCTACGTTGTAAAATTACTCACTATGTATATATACATATAACATAGATTGGACCGGGTGAAGTTTGGCGCTTGGCTGCTCCAAAATATACCTGAAGACCAAAAATCAAGCAACTGCTCAAAAAGTCTTTTGGCCATCACGGTCAATATTGTATTATTGTGTCTGGTTAAAGGCAACTTCTAATGTCATGTTATAATGAATCAAAGAACGCCAAATTAGATTAGTATTGCAGAAAACCAATCCCCTGCCCTCCCCGAAATTAATCAGGTTACTTTTTGATAAGGATGATGTATATATTGACAAGAGAAATTGTAAAAGAATAACATGTACATGTATATATATATATATATATATATATACATACGAAATGTATAATAGTTCACTCTGCGTTAGTCCATAATTAGGTTCACATACCCAACACCTAACAGAAACCTGGAAGTATTTGCCGGAAAAGACTTTTGCAAATATAGTCTATTTATTTACATATGAAACACATACAAATACACACTTTTTTTTTGTGCCTGAAATGAAACAGTTACAGAGATTTTCGGGAGGCAATATAACCATTGCATATGGTGATTGATGATCATGATCTTAAACACCCTTTTCTCTGATCATTTCTGTGCCTTGAAGTTAGAAAAGAGAAGAAGACCTAACTACAGGGAGAAAAAGAGAGAGGGAGAGAAAATTACTAGTGTTTTGCAAGAGCTGCCTAAGAGGGAGATAATTACTACTCATGATCAAGATGATAAGAGAAGAGCATTTCCTCCACTTTTCATCATCTTCTTGAACTCTTCAAAATTAACCATACCATCTCCATCCATATCAACTTTCCTAATCATTTCCTTGCAATTTTCAATCTTCTTCCCTTCATTCAATCCCAAAGAAGACAATATAGAGCCCAACTCCTCAACTGAAATTAGCCCATCTTTGTCTTTGTCAAACACATCAAAAGCCTCCTTCAAATCCTGATCATCATCATCATCGTAATGATCAAAACCTAATTCTTGTTTATTCCCATTCATGGGCACTGATCTTTCTTGATCACCAATCATGGACTCACACAACATGCCAAATTCCTCAAAGTCAATCAGACCATCTCCATTGGAATCGGACTTCATCACCATATCTTCCACCTCTTTGTCTGTCATGAAGATTCTGATGTTCTTAAGGGAGTCTTTCAGCTCCTGCTTTGTTATGAATCCGTCATTGTTCTTGTCGAACGTCGCAAATACTTTCCGAAGCTCGGCTAATTTCTTGCTGCTGATATTCCTCTCTTTTTTGTGTGGTAAGGAAGATTTGGTAGTGATTGTTGAAGTAGATGTGGTAGTAGTAGTACTAGATGAGAAGAAGGATTGTAACCAAGCATAGAATTTCTTGGTGGGAAAATAGAAGAACAAGTTAAATAGGCCAGCAATGAATAATATTGCTAGTAAGAGTAGGTTTAGCACCATCTTTTTCTTTTTTTTCTTTTTTGCTGGGTTTTTATTTTCCTGGCCTTGGAATAAAACCAAGAAGAAAAAGATAAGGAAGAACAGGAAGAGGAAGAAATGGATGGTAGAGAGAAGTTTGTCTGCTTGTGTGTATGATGAGAATAATTTTTATGTGAGTTGAATAATAACTTTTAAGCATTTTGAAGCTTATACGCGGTTTTAGGTGTGTGTACTACTTTTGATCCCCACAAACCGCGTGAACGGTAATAACTATAATATATACATTTATATATATATATATATATAGAGAGAGAGAGAATAATATTACGTTTTATGCGGGAGTGAGACTTAATATGGTAGCACTAAAATACATATAATTCTTTTGGGTCACTTCAAGTAGTCACTTGTCACTACTTGATTTCTTTGGTGAACTTTCCGGATCTCGATGTACATTAAACTAACATCAAATTTTCTATCTTGTCCCAATTCAATGCTGACATCGAAGGGGTTTGTTAATTAATCGCGTAAATATATTTTACACGAATCTCCAAAGTGATGAAATTTCACTTTTGTTTTAACACTTTTTTTTTTTTTTTTTTTTAATTCTAACCTGTGTAATTTCTCTGTGTGACGGGATATTTTTTTATTCTTGAATTAGGAGTGAAAGAATCTTAAACTCAAAATATTATCATTAGAATTGGTATAAAAGTACTAATAATTAACAAACTAAAGGCTTGTTTGGTATTGCTGCATACTTGGTTTTTTTATTTTTATTTTTATTTTTTTTTGTGTTTTTAGATCCAAAAGCTTCTTATAACAATGTTTTAATAGCTTTTTAAACCTCCAGAAGGGTTTTTATCAAATCTACAAATAGCTTTTTTTAAAAAGCTATTTTATAAAAAATTTTAAAACTTGTATCAGAGTTTTAAGAAGATTTTACAAAAATCACTCTAACCTTTTTAATGCTAATTAAAAAAAAAATTAACATCATTTTGGTTCCATTAAGTAGGTTTAAGAAATTCTTCTAGAAATAAACTGCAAAAATTATTAGTTTTTGCTTTTCAAATAGTGCCAAATAGGCCTCAAGTATGTGAGGCCGTAACTTTGACATTGTTATGATTTTAAAAGCAAAAGAAAGAAAATATCTTATTACTAAGCATTAAAATAACTTAGATAGCAATGTGGATTGATGATCATGGTGATTTGAAGGCACATGCACGCATAATTAGATAAACCATACGCAATTAACTCTTGCCATCGTGGAAGAAGCAAAATGTGTATACATACTTGTGTGTTGCACACCGTACCACCAGAGAACATTAGGCCCTACATCACTTTTGGGTTGTCCATGAAATCGAAACGAACGAGGCCTTAGATAGCAATGACTTGTCTTAATTACTACATATGGATTGATGATCATGGTGATTTGAAGGCACATGCACGCATAATTAGATAAACCATACGCAATTAACTCTTGCCATCGTGGAAGAAGCAAAATGTGTATACATACTTGTGTGTTGCACACCGTACCACCAGAGAACATTAGGCCCTACATCACTTTTGGGTTGTCCATGAACAAAATAGACCAAAATGTCAATATGAAGTTGAATGGCTCTACTTTGTTTCCCGACTGAAATAGTTATGGTTCAATGTGAACCTTTTTAAAGTTTAGTATTTTTTTTCTTTTATACTTTTTCGTCAAGTCTAAGAATAACTACGACTGATTTTCCTTCTCGACTATTTTAGTTCACCGAAAACAAAATTATCGTGGTATGCTCACTATTTAAAAAAATTTGCAAGAAATATTAGAATAATGGTAGACGGAATTGCACATGGACTTAATTAGTATGAAAACTAAGAGGGATCAAAAACCTATCTAACACTAGTCAAAAACGCGCGCGACTCAATTAGAACAACGGCTATATAAATTATTGGGAAAAAAAGAGAAAGAAAAAAGAAAGGATACAAAAATAGTAAGACTCGATATATTATCATTAGTATCTACATTACAAAATTAAATTATATACTATATAAGTTATATGTTAGTAATTTAGTCATCATTATTAGTTTATAAGTAAATAGTAAGTGTATTAAGAATAAATACTTAGTATATTAATAATGTATTAACATTCTAATTACTAACTAAATAATTAATTTTTAATTACATAATTAAATAATCATTTAATTAATTTTTAATGTTTATTAATAACCTATTATTTGATACATTACATCATCAATTTTTAGTAATTATTCCTTAAATAATCACTAAGTACTAATTATCAATAATTAATTGATTAATATATTACACAATTAATTGTTATAATTTAATATTAATTATTGATTGGTAATTACTATTCATTTCTTTAAAAGAAGATGAAGATGAGAAAAAACATTTTAAAAAAAAGGTTAAATACTATCAGACAAAAGTAAGAAAATGACAAAATAACTTAAAGTTTTGAAGGGTACTTTGTCAGAGGATAAATAGTAAACGCATTCATAGATATTTGTGCGGAAAAAAGAACCATCCGGGAGGCAATAACTGTATACGCTTGCTCTGTTCTGTTCAAAAAGAAGAATATATTGCTTACACGAGTATACATAGGGCCGGCTCAACAAGTTTTAGGGCCTTAAGCAAAGTTTCTAAATGGGGCCTCTTCAAATGAATTTTTTTTTTTTAGGGAGAAAGAAGGAAATAAATTAAGATTTGAGATGAATTAAAATTAATAGGTTAATAGTTTAATAAATATGTTAAATTATTGTTTTCGTCTATAATTTATCTGGTTATGAACCATAACTTGACAAGTTATTGTCCATAATTGTCTATAACTTGTCTGGCTATGAACCATAACTTGACAAGTTTGTCCATAACTTATCTGATTATGAATCATAACTTGACAAGCTATGACCTATTTATTTCTATAACTAAAAATTGACCTATATACTTTCTTAAGCTTTTTATATTGGTATATTTTCTACCATTTCCTTTTTTTTAAGGGAAAAAAAAAAGAAAAATGTCTTTTACCATTCTATATAACAAAATATCACGCTATATCTAAGATAAAAATAAAGTAATAATCAAAATAAGATTACAACAAAAGTCAATGTAATAATGTTGTTGAAAATACAATGTTAATGCTTCACAGAATTCGTCACTCTTATTTTCCATGGTCTTTTCTACCATCACTGGAGATTTTATTGAGATTTTGGTAGCAACGGTAGCCTTGTGAAGATCTTAGAAAGAAAATTTTTGTTTTGAGATTGAAGAAATACTATATGAAGCATAATAACTTTCTCTATTTTCTGTTAGATAGATAGAGTGTGAAAAAGAAGAGGAGAAGTGTTGACGGTGTTTTTCTGTTAACTCATGATTACTTCTCCAGAAACGACATGCGTTTACATTCACGGTCTAGTTAAGGATTAATGCACAAAAATAACACACGGGAGACAAGAGTTTTATAGTGATTCGGCAATAACTCTTTGCCTAATCCACTTGTGCATGCACTAATATTTTAGTCGGTTACAAATTCTCTCCCCTCTGATAATGAAATGGTGTCTAACCTTTTTCTGGGTTCTTTTTACTCTATTTATAGGCAATTACAAACAACTAAGCCTTCTCCGTTCCCAAGGAGGAAGCCATCTCCCATCCTCGATATTCAAGAGGGTAGGTGAGTTTTCATGATGACAATCTCAGGAAATGCAGCTGACCACTCTCATCTGCCGCACGATCCACTAACTCCTGCAGTAACCGTTGGATTGATGCTTCCTTCCCCGAGTTGACAAGACCGCTGATGGGCTTGACTCGGCGGTATGCCTCGATGCCGTGGCTCTCGAAGGTCGAGCATCTATCCTCGGCGCCTATCTCCACGTGCGATCTCTTGGCGTAGAGGGCACCTTAGCTACTACCACTCCTCTGACACCAACAGCCGAGCCAGAACGGGGAGTCCTCGGCGCCTAGTGTCGAGAGCACGGTCGATCCCTCGACCATGGTGTAACAATTACCCCCTAGGCTGGGACATCGTGGTGCGACTTTCCTGACTACTCAGCGTCGAGGATGCCTCGAGAGAAGAGCTTTTCTGCAGGTAGCAGCGGCGGCTTGTCAGCACAGTGATTATTGCGGTTGGTTTCTCGGGCAGCGGAACCGTCACATCAATCTTGTCAACAAGCACGTTCCCACTTTCCTGGCGCCACGTGGCCCTGGAGGACGAGCTGTAACCGTCCGATTAGACCCCTTTTTATTGCTTTCTCCCCAACCGTTGGTTCGTGCCTTCTCGTATTCGCCGTTGGATGGAACTGAATCGAATTCAATGGTTAGGATTTGGAGTCCCTTGGACTCCTAGGGCGAGTATTTAAACCCTCTGTGAGGGCGTTGAGGCTGCACATTTCCTTGAACGCCGTTACGCTGTCAGATTTCTCCCAGACGCCTTTGCTCCCTCGTGCTTCTTTGTGCTCCTTTGTGCTTCTTTCCCAGACCCACGTCTTCTGACAACTGGTAAGTTCTCGTTCCCCCTTGTTTTCACTATTGTCCTGGTGCCATTGCATGTAAAACAATGACCTTGTATCAAAACAAGAGAAAAGGGGGGAAACTGTCCTCCTCCGCCGTGGCCGGTTGTATGCCCGGGGCTGAGCTTGAGTTCTCAGCCCCTGGTTCTGGGAACTTTGGCTGGGGCCCGTTCTTCGTGCCTCCTTGCATTGAAGCTTGACCTCTCGACCATTAGGACCTAACTCCGCCCTTTGTTTGTTTTCCAGAGCATGTCGTCCAAACAAGCTAGGGGTCGAGAGGTCTCCACGTCCAGGGTGAGGGATGACCCGGTCGAGGTGGCGACGATGAGCTCGTCCTCAGACGGGAGTGTGGACTCTCTGCTTCGGCAGGTGGAGGATTACCGCGAGGCGTCGGCCTCGCTCTCTTGGTCAGACGAGCTGATCGTCCTCGACGAGGAGGACGCTGGTGGGCAGGCCGGCCCTGCTGAAGGCCGAGGATACGGGGTTGTGTCATCCGGTGGCCTCTCGGGTTTGGCCACGGACGTTAACCCGTAAAAAATTAGGCCTAGGGCCGCCCTGAAGGCCTTCAATGATGCCGGGATCGATCCTCTGCACTTTTACTTGAACATCCCGACCCCCAGTGACCGGGCCCACAATCCCCCTGTAAATCATATGACTGTTTACACCCGGGCTCTTAGCTTCGGGCAAACTCTCCCCTTCCATCTTTTTGTCTCTGTAGCCTTCACAGGATATCTCCTGCACAACTGTCACCCAACTGTTGGGTGACAATTAACTCCATGATTATTCTGTGGAGGAAATTCTTAGGGGTCAACTTAACCATCGACGAATTTTTATACTGTTACTCTCTCAAGGCCTCCCCAGACCAAAGAGGGTTTTTCTACTTAGCTTCCTCTGCCATGTCCAAGCCTCCCGTTCCCCCGTTAGTGGTCGAGAAGACCTCTAGTGCCCATGGGTGGAAGCCCCAATTCTTTTTCCTTGGGGGCAATTTCAACTCCCACCCTCTCGACGGCGAGCGTCTTTTGGGGACGTAAACCGTATTAAGCAAATACTGTAGGTCCCCTGCTCTCTATACTCCATTTTGATAGCACCGATTTTGTCCGTCGAGCTTCCTAACGCATTGCTTCATGTTGCAGGTGAAATTATCCCTCGGCCGCGACTCTCTGCTTCTGCTCTTGCGTGCGTCGAGCGAGTTCTCGCCCTTCTTGACGACAACCGTCGTGCTTCGGTTCTCAACACTGCCAAGAATTGGAAAGAATACGGCTTGTCCATGCTCCTCGACACTCCTCGACGTCCCGTTGGCCCTTCTGCGGATCTCTTGAGTTGTAAGTCATGGTTTTCCTTTCTTGTTATTGCCTGAGGCCGAGGCTTACGGTCGAGAAGTTCTCGAACTGACCCCTTCTTCTTTCTGCAGCCGTGCCGTCAGAGATGAGGTACGCTGTCCCTGCGAGGCCGAGGAAGAGAAAGAACAGGGATGAGTCTTCAGAACCGCCGAGGCGATCGCATGCTCAGGTCGCTCCCCCTCCCCGTGTCGTTGATCCCTTCCCTTGGGGGATGTTGGTGATCGACCCATCCACCACGGGGCCGTGGGTCGAGGAGTCCCGGGTCCCGGCGCAGGTCGAGGAGTCACCATTATAGCAGGCTCGGCGCCTTGAAAAGGGGAAGGGCGTCGAGGAGGTCCCTCCTGCACCTGAGCCGCTGGTGATGCCGGGATCAAAAGTGGATGACCCCAAGTTTATTGTCACGGACGTCGTGCTGAGGCATCTCCATAATGCTCTGCGCCTTCCTCCCCGCTTCAGCCTTCCTATCCAGGCCATTTACACACTCTTCCATGAAGATTCCTGGAATTCCTTCGCTAGGAGGAGCATCCTGGAATGCCAGCGTCTTACTGTGACGCGCCAACTCTCGGTATGTCCCTATCCTTTTACTTTTCCTTGCTTGGGGTTCTGTCTCTACGCTCTAACCTTGTCCCATCTTTTCCCTTGGTATGCAGGCCCTTGAGCTCGCCCTCCAGAATTATGTGGAGTTGGAAGACCTGATTTAGAAGGAGGCGGCATCGAAAGACGCCGAGCAAGAGCTCAAGACCCTTTGTGCCGCCCGGGAGGAGTCTTCCCTGAACCTAGAGGTCGAGAAGGCCAAGGTGGTGTCTCTTAGGGAGAGCCTTACCACCGAGAAGGTCGCCAGCTTCCGGGAGGGCGAACGGCTGGGGAGATCCAAGGCCGTCGAGGAATACCTCTTGTCCACCGAGTTCCAGCAGCGGCAGAGGGACGTGGCTTCGCAGGCGGTCCAGGACTTCATGGCTTCGCAGGCGGTCCAGGACTTCATGGCTTTCGAGGAGTTTGGTCGCTTGGTCGACGCCAGGTTAGAGTCGTTCAAGGCTCCACCGAGTTCCAGCAGCGGCAGAGGGACGTGGCTTCGCAGGCGGTCCAGGACTTCATGGCTTCGCAGGCGGTCCAGGACTTCATGGCTTTCGAGGAGTTTGGTCGCTTGGTCGACGCCAGGTTAGAGTCGTTCAAGGCGTCCAGGGAGCTCCAGGAGATAATTGAGGGACAGATGGAGTGGTTCAAGTCCTCTGAGGCCTTTGAGGAGCTCATAAACCAGAGACTCGATGCCTATCAGGACTCCGCTGAGTTTGAGGAACTTCAGTTGTCCCTCATGAAGTCCGCGGGGGAGCAAATCCTCGACCGCTTCCGGAAGAAGCGTCCAGATGTCGACCTTGCTTTCCTCGACGAGTCTGACAGCGAGGAAGTGGAGGTTGTTGACCTAGACCAACCGGCTAGGGATGTCGAGCAGACACAGGTTGAAGCTGGGTAAGTGGCCGAGGACTTGGAACGAGCACCGGGAGAGGGCGGTGAGCCGGAGCTAGGGGGCGAGGAGCACGTCGGCGGGGACGAGGGCGTGCAGTAGACTTTAGTTTCTCTCTTCCTTTTTTTTTTACAATGGGGCCATGAGGCCCAGACAATATTTATTTGGTGGTTTGTAACGACCATAAGGTCGAGACAAGTATTTTTGTTGTGTTTTCTTTTTATATATTCATGCTTACTTCGTTCATTCTGTTGTGTGGAGAATTTTTCACTAAGTGTAGGCTCGACTATGTTTCGTGAGTTGAGTTTTTTTTTTTTTTTTTTTTTTTTTTTGTGAGGGGCCTTATGTTGGGCCTTAGTACCCCCTCCCCCAAGCTGAGTTTC
>NW_010361629.1:20825-40688 GCF_000414095.1 Morus notabilis
GCGGCGAGTGGCGACTGCCGACTGGGTGGGTGGGAGCCGGGAGGAAGGAAAAATGAAACGGAAGAGAAGAGTGAAAGAATTTGGGGGATTAGGGATTTTTGACTCTCACTCACACCGTGTAACACAACAAAACGACACAAATTACAGTGTCACACAACAACACAATCACATTACTCTCTCCCATTAGTAAGTAAACGGCCGGGTCGGGGCAACTCGGGTGAGCAGTTGCCCCACCCGCGGCCCAACCCGCAAATTGCGGGTTGGGCCTATTATAATCCAAAAATTTTAAAAAAAAAAAAAAACCCAACATTTTCGGGTAGGCTCGGGTAGGGTCGGACGGGTTTGTCGGGTTTGGGTTCAATTCTTACACCCCTAGTTCAAGGCGTCCAGGGAGCTCCAGGAGATAATTGAGGGACAGATGGAGTGGTTCAAGTCCTCTGAGGCCTTTGAGGAGCTCATAAACCAGAGACTCGATGCCTATCAGGACTCCGCTGAGTTTGAGGAACTTCAGTTGTCCCTCATGAAGTCCGCGGGGGAGCAAATCCTCGACCGCTTCCGGAAGAAGCGTCCAGATGTCGACCTTGCTTTCCTCGACGAGTCTGACAGCGAGGAAGTGGAGGTTGTTGACCTGGACCAACCGGCTAGGGATGTCGAGCAGACACAGGTTGAAGCTGGGTAAGTGGCCGAGGACTTGGAACGAGCACCGGGAGAGGGCGGTGAGCCGGAGCTAGGGGGCGAGGAGCACGTCGGCGGGGACGAGGGCGTGCAGTAGACTTTAGTTTCTCTCTTCCTTTTTTTTTTACAATGGGGCCATGAGGCCCAGACAATATTTATTTGGTGGTTTGTAACGACCATAAGGTCGAGACAAGTATTTTTGTTGTGTTTTCTTTTTATATATTCATGCTTACTTCGTTCATTCTGTTGTGTGGAGAATTTTTCGCTAAGTGTAGGCTCGACTATGTTTCGTGAGTTGCGGTTTTTTTTTTTTTTTTTTTTTTTTTTTTGTGGGGGGCCTCATGTTGAGCCTTAGTACCCCCTCGCCGAAGCTAAGTTTCAGAACTCGGCTTTGGCAGACCATTGTAGAAGCATCGACGTAGATGGTAGTATATTTAAGTGTAGGGGCTCTGTTTGTTGCTTGGGTATGGTTGAGCCGGAGCCCCACCGCCCCTGCAAGTTCGTGGGGGCCTTATTGTCCCCTCATCGTCGACGTATCGACGATTTTAGTCGACGTATCGATGGATTGATCTGGTCGATGTATCGATAGGAACAGTAGACGGTCGTAAGGCAAGATTTGTTAGCTAAACGTAAAACGCACGTTGCTTTTTATTCATGTAGAATTTACAAGTGGCTTTTCAGCCTGCCAGAGAGAAGAAATGAGACAGAATAAAAGTAACAAGACATTAGGTCTGTTCTGTTAGGTCGACGTTCTCGAGATTACTGGTAGTAGACCTTCAACTAGTCTGCATTCCAAGTATGCTTGATGCCTTGACCATCAAGCTCTGCCAGCCGATACGACCCATTAGCCACAATTTCTCTTATCCTGTAGGGTCCTTCCTAGGTTAGGCCCAAGGTTCTGGAGTTCTTGGGTTTGGTGTTGGGGGTTACTACCCTTAAGACTAGGTCACCGACCCCGAAGCGCTTTTGCCTGACCTTCTTGTTATAATATCTGGCAGTTCTTACTCGGTAAGTGGCGAGCCTTAGCTCCGCGTCTGTGCGCTGTTCTTCTAGGAGGTCGAGCTCCAAGCCCATTAGCTCGGCGTTTCTCTCCTCCTCATACCGGGTTACCCGGTTGGTCGGGATGGACACCTCGACTGGAAGGACTGCCTCGACCCCGTATGCCATCGAGAATGGGGTTTCTCCTGTAGTAGTTCTGCTCGTTGTTCTGTAGGCCCACAACACTTTCGGCAACTCGTCGGCCTATTTCCCTTTGTGGGCGTCGAGGCGTCATTTAAGCGTGACTTTGATTATCTTGTTGACTGCCTTGACCTGCCCATTAGACTGGGGGTATACAACAGAGGAGAAATTCTTGTGGATCCCTAGTAGTTCACAAAACTGGCGGGTGTTATCGTTGTTGAATTGCTTCCCATTGTCGGACACGAGAGAATGCGGCACACCAAACCTGCAAACTATGTTGTTCCATATGAAGTTTGTACACTTCTCTTCCGAGATGGTCGTTAATGGCTCGGCCTCCGCCCACTTCGTGAAGTAGTCGACGGCGACAATAGCGAACTTGTACCCCCTTGGGGTTTTGTGCAGGGGACCAATAAGGTCAATTCCCCACTTAGCAAAGGGCCAGGGAGACACTATGGATGTTAGGTCTTCTGAGTGCAATCGGGGGGTAGGAGCGTACCTTTGGCAGCTCTCACACCTCTTCACGTATTCGGCTGCGTCTTTCTTAAGACTTGGCCAGTAATACCCCTGCCGAAGTATTTTGTAGGCTAGGGACTATTCCCCCACGTGGTTCCCGCATATCCCATCGTGTACTTCGGACAACACTTTCTTTGCCTCCTCTGCGCCGAGGCACCGGAGCAGGGGCATCGAGTAGCCCCTTCGATAGAGGAGGTTGGCGTGCATCGTGTACCTTGCTGCCTGGTACCTCATCTTTTTTGCCTCCTGCCTGTCCTCAGGGAGTTCATCGTGGGCCAAGTACCTGATGATTGGGTCCATCCAGCCCGGCTGATAATCCACCGGCACGACTTCAGGCCTCCTTTCTGTGGTTAGGGCTTTCAAGACCTCCACGGGAACCAGATTCAGGAGCTCGGCATCTCTCAACGTCGCCAACTTGGTGAGGGCGTCGGCGTTGCTATTCTCCGCTCTTGGCACCTGATGTATATCATAAGCCGCGAGTTTCCCTAGGGCTTCCTTGACCTTCTTCAGATACGCGGCCATTTTCTAATCCCGAGTCTGGTATTGGCCCTTCACTTGATTTACAATGAATTGTGAATCGCTGAAGATGTCCAGGCTTCCCGCTTTTAGGTGCTCCGCCAACCAGAGTCCAGCCAGTAGCGCCTCATACTCGGCTTCATTATTGGATGCAGGGAATTCAAACCTGATGGCCGAGGTGATCTTGTGTCCCTCATGTGTATGTAATACTAGCCCTGCCCCACTGCCATTGTCGTTAGAGCTCCCATCAACGTAGAGCTTCCACCGCGGTGTTTCGTTAGATTCCTCATCGTCATTCGGTAACCTTGTGACCTCTGCCACAAAGTCTGCCAGGGCTTGGCCCTTGATGGCATTCTGCGGTTTGTAGTCGATTTCAAACTGGCTGAGCTCTATGGACCATTTCAAGAGTCGACCGGAGGCGTCGGGCTTTTGTAGCACTTGCCTGAGTGGGTGGTTGGTCAAGACCTGAATGCTATGGGCCTGGAAGTAGTGCCGCAACTTCCTCGCTGTCACGACTAGCGCGAGGGCGAGCTTTTCCATCTGGGGATACCTCGTCTCCGCGTCGAGGAGGCACTTGCTAGTGTAATACATCGGCATCTGCACCTTCTTCTCTTCGCGGATCATCACCGAGCTAACGGCATGTTCCGAAACCGCCAGGTAAAGGCTCAGCACCTCTCTGGTCAATGGCTTGGACAGTAGAAGGGGTTTCCCAAGGTGTTTCTTCAGTTGTTGGAACGCCTGTTCGCACTCGTCCGTCCACATGAATGGCTTGCTGCCCCTCAGGGTGTCAAAGAACGGTACGCACTTATCCGTAGATTTTGAGATAAACCGGTTAAGTGCGGCCACATAACCTGTCAGCTTCTGGACCTCCTTAGGCTTCCTTGGCGACACCATGTCGAAGAGGGCATGAATCTTTTCTGGATTTGCCTCGATTCCTCGATTGCTCACCATGAAACCCAAGAATTTCCCAGAGGCGACGCCGAAGGCACACTTGCGGGGGTTTAGCTTCATTTTGTACGCTCTGAGGACGCTAAACATCCTCCTAAGGTCGTCCACGTGGTCCTCGATCTTCTTGCTCTTTACCAGCATGTCGTCCACGTAAACCTCCATTGACTTTCCTATTTGCCCCGCGAACATCTTGTTGACGAGGCGTTGATAAGTTGCCCCAGTGTTTTTGAGACCGAAGGGCATCACCTTGTAACAGTAGAGGCCTCTGTCGGTGACGAAGGCCGTGTGTTCGTCATTGCGGTCGAGCATTGGTATCTGGTTGTACCCTGAGTACGCGTCCATGAAGCTCAGCAGGTCGTGTCCCGCTGTAGCGTCGACCATCTGATCAATTCGGGGAAGCGGGAAGCTGTCCTTGGGGCATGCTTTGTTCAGGTCACTGAAGTCGATGCATGTCCTCCACTCCCCGTTCGGCTTCCTTACCAATACGGGATTTGAGACCCACCTGGGGTACAGGACCTCTCGGATGAAGTTGTTTCTGATCAGCTTGTCGACCTCATCCCGCAGAGCCTCGTACCGCTCGGCGTTCATGGGTCGTCGTTTCTGCCTCTTAGGCGGATACTTCTCGTCGATGTTCAGCCTGTGACACATGATGTCGAGACTTATCCCTTCTATGTCTTCGTGGGTCCAGGCGAACACGTCGAGGCTTGTTCTAAGAAACTCGATCAGTCTCTCGCGAGCCTGTGTCCCCAGTTCTGAGCCCACCCTTAGCGTTCCTTTTCTTAACGTTTTTTTTTTCCTTCTTAATTCAAAGATAAACATTGAGAGGCTTTTAGATTCCCCAAAACTTCTCTCTAACACTTTAAGGGGACGTTTAGAAGAGGGATTTGTGCCATGATTCGAATTATGGTTCGTGACTCGTTACAGTATTTTCTCTCACAAAAAACACACGTAAAACGAGAATGATTCTGAATCCATGAACCAAACGTCTCCTAAAAGACGGAAACTTTTTTTGCTTATAAAAGAAAACATAAACTTAAATAGAAAAAAAAACGTATCCACTAAATAAGGAGATGAAAACAATAAATAATGAATCGAACATGATAATGGCTAAAATATAGGCCTTATTTTTAAGAAAAATTTTGGGCGCCTTCCTAAAATTGAAATTTAATTTAATTAAGAAAATTGGAAAACGTTTGAGCTTGCTTAAAAATGAAATTTAATTTTTTAAAATGTGATAGTGATTAAAATATAGC
Source organism: Morus notabilis (assembly GCF_000414095.1). Taxonomy (NCBI): domain Eukaryota; kingdom Viridiplantae; phylum Streptophyta; class Magnoliopsida; order Rosales; family Moraceae; genus Morus; species Morus notabilis. Next base: position 25,910 of record NW_010361629.1, read on the forward strand.
CCTAATTTTTGGGAATTGGGCCTTCTTAAAAGTGGGGTCTTAAGGGTGTGTTTGAAACAAGAATTCGTATTATGATTCAGATAATAATTTTGATTATAGTATTTTTTCTCATAAAAAATACACATAAATACTTAGAGGTTAAGCCGGCTCTGAGTATATAGACTTAAGGTTTTACTAACCCTCTCCTCCCAAAATTCAAAACCCTTTCAAATAAATTAAAGATTGGAGGAAAACAAAGGAAATACACCGAAATGAAAATGGTGGATTGTGAAACAAGAGAAAGAGAGGAGAAAAGACTTTTTATTTCTGGTTTACCTATGAAATTGAAAGAGTCGTCAATCCTTCGTTAGGGGTTTAGTAAGAAATCTGGAGAGTAAACTAAGAAATGTATATATATCCACAAAGAAAGAGAAAAACAGAGTCAGATCGCTTTCTCTCTCTTCAAAGTCTCAACTTCCTCTCTCTTTAATTTGTGTTTCCGAAACTAGAAAAAAGATAAAAGAGAGGCAAACCTGTATATTTACTCGGTCCTTTTAAAGGGAACTGAATGTTGAAGTGTGAACGTTTTTGATGTTTAGTTCTAAGTTCTAAATTCAACTCTTTTTTTCTCTTTTTTTCCGGCTCTAGTTTATTAATGGGAGAAAGAAGAAAATAGGTCAAGACTTGAGATAAATTAAAATTAATAAGTTAATAGTTTACATAAGTTAATAAATAGGCTAAATTACTGTTTACGTCTATAACTTGTCTGGTTATGAACCATAACTTGACAAGTTATTGTCCATAATTCACAATTTTTGTCCATAACTTATCTGGCTATGAACCATAACTTGACAAATTTGTCCATAACTTATTTAGTTATGAACTATAACTTGACAAATTATGACCTATTAATTTTTATAACTAAAAATTAGCCTCATATTACCTGTGAATGAATTTCTTTCTTTGTTTGGCCGCCGAGGAAGAGAAACGTGGAAGAAAAAAAAAACCAGAGGAACAGGCCCAACACATTTTTTCATTTTTTTTTTTGTAGTTTTTTTGGTAATCAGCCCATTGGCCCAACCAACAAGCCCAACCCACCCACCCGCCCATACTCGCCGCCCACCCGCACAAACCCTTCCGCCACCTGCCTGTGACTCAACGGAGCAGCCCGTGGGTATGCTAATCCCCAACCCGAACCTGACTTGAATACTTATCCCGGACCATTTTGCACCCCTAGAATCTACTTGTAAAAAATCTTTTTTTCCTTGAGGAAAATATCTGTGCTATTTTTTCATTTATACGTGTTTAAAAGATTGTCAAGTTAATCTATCTATATAACTAAATGTGAATGGATTTTTAGAGTTATACTCTATCTATTTATATAACTAAATGTGAATAACTTTTTTAGGGTTGTACTCAAGGTTTGTTCATTTTTTTTTCTTTTTTCTTTATTTTCTCTCTTTTTACTATCCCTCTGTCCTCTCTTTCTCTCTATTTTCCTTTCTCCTTTTTTTCCTTTCTTTATTTTTTTTTTACTTTCCTCTTTTTTTTTTTTCTCTCTTCTTTCTTTCTTTAGTTTACCTTTTTTTTTTGTGCTTATCTATTTTTTGTCTTATTATACATTTTTTTTAAATTGACCATAAAAAATATACTCACTCTTTAATTTCCCGTTTATATAATATCTTGAGAAAATTTTGTTGGAAAAAATGACTTATTAAGCCATTTTAAAGGCCCATTTTGAGGTCCATATTTGAATGGGGCCCAATAGATTTTTAGGACGGGTCTCGATGGATTTGCGTTCTCCGTCGCGAGGAGATCGAAATCGAGTATTCAAACACTCAAAATGGTTTTTAGGGCCTAATGTGTGCGCCTGCGGACACAAATGTTGGATCGGAAAACTCACTCCGTGCGAGCCACCTTTTGCAATTTTTCTTTTATTTTGCCAACTAAATTCCGAAACTGATGCATTAGTGGCTGTTTAAAGTCTACATTAGTGAAGGGTGTGAATCACAATCCCGGCGGGTTTGGGGTCTAATGTGTGCGTCTGCGGACACAAATGTTGGACCGGAAAACTCACTCCGTGCGAGCCACCTTTTGCAATTTTTCTTTTATTTTGCCAACTAAATTCCAAAACTGATGCATTAGTGGCTGTTTAAAGTCTGCATTAGTGAAGGGTGTAGAAACTGCAGCAATAACCATTGGTTTATGGACATTAAACCTCCGGTTTTAGACTTGTTTTTGGAGTAGATTCATCTGGGAATTTCAAGGGCTGTAACCACAGAATTCAAGCACCATCGAACCATGGATAAATTAGTTTTATTCACCTTCATTACAGCCTTGTAACATCCCTCATGGGCAGGCTATATAAAGGGACCTCTCCACATGAACATGACACACTTGCACAGAGCACTCTTATCTCATTCTCTTAGTTCTTGCCTTCCTGTTTTAGAGTCTCTCTCTTGTGTTTCTAGTTCCATTTTGGTGATACAGGGAAGGTCCGAGATCTAGTTCGCCGGATGGTTCGGATAGTGCATCGAGTTACCGTCGTTATCGTTGTATCTTGGGAGATGGACGTCATATGTTACCTCAAGCACTCATCGGAGGGGACGAATCTGTTTTAAGGAAAATGTGGTTCACGTGCCTCGACTTTTTCCAATTCCGTTTTCCGAGTTCGGTAGGAAGGTTGAATTAATTTGTAACAATTTTGTTATTCTAATTTTCCATTAATTATTCTTGTTCTTCTTTGTATTGTCCACATTATCTAATAAATTTTAAGTTCAACCATTGTTTTTTTTTAATTATATTATTTATGTCATTAGACAATGTTGATGCCATTATAAAAAAATAACCTACAAGTTACAAAAGATAACATGCAAGTTATGAAAAAATAGAACCTGCATGTTATAAAAGATAATTTGTATGTTCTTAAAAATAACATGCAAGTTGTGAGCTTCCCAAACAAAAAGAAAAAAAAAAAATTCGGCCATAAAAAATCACAAAATAAGACAATGCAAACAACCAAGAAAATTGGAATTGTCCAATCCCAAACAAAAAGGAAAAAAAAAAAAAATTAGGCCATAAAAAATCACAAATTAAGACAATGCAAACAAACAAGAAAATTGGAATTGTCCAACATTTTGGTGGACAAGATAGATTACCATCTTGTGATGATGTCTAAGTATCACATATTCCACAAATAATGATAAAGCTGAAAGGAGAATTAAAGCTTAAATTGTTTTTTAACTTTAACATATTCCATGGACCTATCTGAGTGCCGTGAAGGGTGCGGCAAAACCACATGTATTGATGGCATCAGATGCTTTGCTTTTGTTCGCATTTATACTAATGAACAATTTATAGCTGGAAATGCCCGCAAGAATCTGAATAATCTCTGCTTTGTGTTTGAGGAAGGGAGAAAAAAATAAATAAATTAAGGTTAAAAGCAATAAAGAAATTATGACGAGTCCTTGAGACTATAAAGTGGTACCTCTGTTGATTTTTGAAAAATAAGGCTATAAATGCTATAATTTTTTTCCAACATTCGTAAAAATAAAAGACACCTCATTTTTTAGACTGGTTCTAAATGTAACATATAATAGAGGGTGTAACTTCCATTTTATATGTATATAGAAAGGAAAAAAAAAAAAAAAACCTCTTTCGTGCAATTTCTTGTAGTGATCCTAGTTAGTTTATGTAACAATGATTTTGTAAACATCATGTTAAACTCCTTATTCCTAAATATATATTACAGTGTGTTACCGGTTCTTCGTGATATAAACTCTTTATTATATCACGCCATTATTAACATTTTAAAAGTCATTGCTACAAATATTATATTACGCCATTATTATGTATTAGTAATCCTCATGCTATTCTTTGCTCGCTTTTCTAACTTCATTTCCATATCATTAATAGAGTAGCCAGCTGGTTCTATGAAGTATATTATATGTTTTGATTTGCTTTATCAAAAGGGTTAATTAACTGTTAAAAATAGAAAATAAATGAAAAAATAAAATGAAGAGAAAATTTTAAGTTTAACCATTATTTTTCTAGTTTTTTTATTTATGTCATTATATAAAATGTTGATGTGACTAAAAAAATAAACCGCAGATTATGAAAAATAACACGCGGGTTACAAAAGCTAAGTTACGGGTTATGAAATATAACATGCCGGTTACGAAAGATAACCTGTAAGTTATAAAAAATAACCTACAGGTTATGAAAAGATAACCCGTAGATTATTAATAGTATAAGATAAATTTTAAAATAATGACATAAATAAAATAGTGTTATCTATTTGGTTTTTCCGAAAACGTTTATTAAAATGAATTGATTAAAACTAGAACAACAAATTTGGACTGGGCCGAATGGCTTGCCTGTTGTCCACAGTGTTTTACAAGGGCCCGACCTGCAAAAGAATCGGGTTTAGATAAGCCATGTTTCAGGACTAAACATTTCCGTATACTTTTTGTTTTTGTTTTTTTTTTTTAAGTCCCAGATAAACTTGTTAAGCAAAATTCCAATCAATAAATAAGGCGTTCATTTCGCTGATTTGAGTTTATAGTTTGAGTTTTGCTACAGTAAAAAGTTCTCACAAACAATCACATTTAACTTTTTTGTTACAGTAAAAAACTCTCACATAAAATTACATATCAACTCGAATTAAAAACTCGAATCAGCGAAATGAACGGGGCCTAAATTTATATGGACTTTTGTACCCTAATGTTCCGTCAACGACGAATGCAAGATAACTTTAATAAAAAAATGTAAAAAGAAATTATAGTCAAGGGTCCGTTTTAAAATCTTATAGTAAAAAGCTTATTATTGTAATTTTAAGTATATAACCCTTTTAATTTAAAGTTATAGTGAATTGTCCGTTTTATTTTTTGTTAGTTTCGCTGGGTTTGTACTTGGAGCTTTTGCAAAGAAACTGACTGGAACCTTCAATCCATTTACTGCAGAAAGCTTGGCTGTTAGGGGTGGCCTCCTCTTTGTCAGGGATAGTCAATCGTAGAAAGTGATTCTAGTAATGCAGCCAACACAGTGAAGGTTTTCCATCTTTTGGCTATTGAAGGACCGATTTTTAGTTGCATCAATTCTCTGATGGTGGCGATTTTGCTATATTTCTCGTCATGATAATGTAGCAGCGCACACAATTGTACAATTTTCTTTATCAATTGATATGTTCTAATTAGAAGAAATTTTTACTTGTATTTTTTCGATTGTTACTGTCAATATAGCTCCCATTAAGTAATGTTATCCCGTTTCATTTTCAAAAAAAAAAAAAAGAAAAAGAAAGAGGGATTTCAGCAGATTTGCTTACTCGGGAATTTATTAAGTGCTCATATTGGAATGATAAGCAGCTGGTAATGAGGTGCAATTCAATTTACACTCGGTTGAAGTTAAAAGTTTTTCAGCTCAAGATTGTCTTATCATGTAACCGCATTTCCAATACAATATTAAATTAGTGTATCATTTATGTTAAATTTTAACAATTAAGTAGAAAAATTACTCCCTAATATAGTACTATTCATGATAATAAATTTGACACATGCTATATTTGGTGACAAATTAAGAATAAATATAACATATGTTAAAATTTGACATTTAGGGGACGTTTATTTCCTATATTCGTCCATAATTTTGAATCATGATTCATAGTTCTCTACAGTGTTTTCTCTCACAAAAAATACACGTAAAACGAGAATAGTTCTGAATCATGATTCTGAATACATAAACCAAACGTCATCTTAATTACTCTTGATTTGACACATTTACTTTTTTATTTAATCATTATAATAGTACTATTTTCGAATTGTTCTAAATTAATAAGAGTACTTTCACATAGAAATTATTCAGTGGGCCAATTAGAGCTGACCGTGTCATCATACTTGTGTAATACACCAACACAATGAAAGATTAACATATAAGTGGGTTGTCTATGTCAGTGTTGTGTACTTATATTTTTCCGTATCTAGTGTGTTTTATATTAACTCTTTAGTCAAAATTAGGGCTATTCATTTTAACTAACAACTGAATGGAATCGTCGGTGTTGACCGAAAGCTGCCGGAGCGCGGTGGCTAATTTGGTCGGTCAGTGAAACCAAATGTGAAATGAGATTTGGTCGGTTGGCGGTTTTGAGATTTTATCTGTCAGTCGATGACCAAAACTGAGGTCGAAGCCTTGTTGTTGTCTCCTTCTCCCCATCGAATTTCTTTCCTCTCTCCCTTTAGAGTCTAGGCGTCGTCCCTCCCATTCTCCCAAGAAGATGCAAATAAGATATAATAAGATGAAACCCTACGTCCCTGCCAGCTAAGCACATTATTCCAATGAGGCCATTTAATTAAGGGAGAAAGAGGGCAATAGGCTAAGATTTAGGTGAAATTAATTAAGCCAATGATTTAGAAAAGTTAATAAATAGGCCAATTTAACGTAAATCCAGATTTACAAACACATAAATTTCCAAAAATACCTTTAAATGAGAATTTATACTGAAAACCCTAATACTTCTCTCTTTCTCTCTTCACTCTCTCACCGACCTCTCTCTCTCTCTCTCTTTACTCTCTCACTGAAATTATCAGCCTCTCACTCCCTTCCCTCTGCCACTCTCTCTCTTCCTTCTGCCACTCTCTTTCTCTTCCCTCCACCGCTATCACATCCTCGTCTGCCACTCTCTCTCTTCCCTCTGCCGCTCTCACATCCTCATCGCCACTCTCTGTCTTCCCACTCTCTCAGAATTCTCGTCCGCCTCTCTCTCTCTCTCTTAACTCTCTATGACACCGATTGAAGCTTCATCGCCCTTCCTCCGCATAGAAGTTAGCTTAGATTCTCATCTTGGAGCAGATCCAACGACTTCCCCTGTGAAGTTCGCTCGTCCTAACTCCGGTGAACATTAAAGGTTACAAAATTAACATAATCTGGTAGTTTATGTAGCATACCCTGAAAATTTATGCATTTGTAAAATTTATTATCTGGTAGTTTATGCCATGATCGGAAAATTTGTTGAAGAAATTATTATATAAGATAAAGTTTCTGGAATTTTCTGTATTATAAATATGAATACTTTTATGATAAGTATTTGTTGATATTGATATTGAATAGCAAAGTATAAGTTAAAAGTTAAAAATTTCTGAACTATGATATAATTACTAAATTTCAGACTGTAATCAATAAAGAGGCACAAAATGCTATGTTATTCTCACAAGAGGACAAACACATGAATATTAAGTTTAAGAAATGAAAAAGAATTGAAAAACATAAATTCTAGGGTTTTAGAAACAATCAGAACGAACCAAACTGAGAAAATGAGGATTTTTGACCGATTAAGGTTGACTGAGTCAAATTTGTTGGCCAAGAGTCGACCAAGAGGTTGCTCTTGAAAACTTAGTGAAGGTTGAGTAAAGTTGACCAAGTTGACCAACTGTCTGAAAAACGCGGTAAAATGCACATCGGACAAGAATTAAATTGAACCGAAATGAGATAGTTATTAAGAATGAATAGTTGAGATTTAAGACGATTAATTGATGGAGGGCTAAGATTGGGACACATGGAAATAGAGGATATGGCTGGCTAAGACTTAGGGGAGAAGCCAAATCAATATTTTTGCAAAAAAGACCCTAGAAAGTGTCAAAATTTCACCTGGGTCCCTCCTCTCTTTTTGTGAACGGTTTTATAAGGAAAAGATACAAGAAAAATGTTCATTTCCATGCAAGAAAACAGACAACACTGAGCTAAAGAAAGAGAGAAAAAAGATTCCCAAAGTGAGAAAAACGAGTTCAAATTGAAATCGGTAGAATTGATTAGCGTCACCGGAACTTGTTCTTCATTCTTCTAAGGTAAAATGTCAAATTTTCTCCTCATTTTTCACTATGGCTGCATGTCCATGAACAGTAGAAACTATGGAAAAAGTTTTCCTAAGAATGATGATTTGCTTGTGGTTATGAATGATACCGAAAAACTTATTGTCTAAAGGTTAAATTTTTAGTTATTGGATTATGTTTTTAGCATTTTTGTTTAGAGAGAAATCTTGTGAGAATAGTGAAGAAACCCTAGAGATTATGATGTTTATGATGATAAAAAGGAACGAGAAGATTGTGATATGTGGTTTAAAGGTTGAAACAACGGATAAAATGAGCTATGGTTAGCTCAGGAAACACGAAAATTAGGTGAAACTCTGTCAAAATTTAGTTTGAGAATTGAACCAAATCCGATTGTAATGAATAATAGGAGGAATGGGATGTGTAAAATAAGTTGATTAGGTGATCAAAGATGTGTGGGAACCGAAAATGATGAAAATTCTCAGTTTTGGACCAAAATCTAAAACTAGGATAATGACCCGAAACTTGTACCCGAATTTGCTTAAGCTAGAGGACCAAGATAGAAGCTTAATTTCAAAAAGTGAGCAACACTAATTTGAAGAAAATTTCGTTCCGGACAACTTTTGTGAAATATCACGAACAAGCCTATTTCTTTGTGTTGTACAACGATTTTCCTTTGTCTATATCACGAATAAGCCTATTTCTTTGTGTTGCACAAAATTGTGCATATTGTGAATTCAATGTATGTTATTATGTGAAAGTTGTTTTCCGAATCTCATTTGTTGCATTGAATGTGCTTATAGACTTAGAGTAGCAGTAGAATTTTAATATGCGAAAAAGTCAAAGTCAAAGTCAACAAAAGTCAAACATTTGAATAAAGTTCAATTTCATAGGAAATTGGTAGAAATACTTAAAGATGCAAAATATGACTAAAATTACTATCATAATAAGAAAGAAAATGACAGTAAGATGATAAGATTAAAATTACTGTCATGATAAGAAATGATGACAGTAAGACGGCGTAAAAAGTAAAGATGATAAATGATAAAAGCTAATAAAACTATTTGTACCGGCCTTTACAAGGGAGGTTATTATGAATAAAACCATGGGTGAGTTAGTTTTAGGGAGCTCCCGTACTGCTCATTGGGTATGTGCGCAACAATACAACAAGTATAGGGCCATAAGAGGTAAAAGTTATGAGAAACAAATGACACAAGAACAAAAGTTGTAAAGAAGCATGAAATGAAAGAAAAGAAAGCATAACACGATAAAATTAAAGAAAAGAAAGCATGACACGATGAATGAAAGAAAAGAAGGCATGACTCGATGAAATGAAAGAAAAGAAAGCAAAACACAATAAATGAAAAGAAAGAAATCATAGAACGATAAATGCTTTAAATGTTTAGAAAATGTGCTAGGGTGTATGACGTGAATGCATTTATGAGTATGCATTACTATTGCACTTGTTGTAGTCTGCTGTTACTTGTTGAACGAAAGCTCATCCCATTTTTTTGTATTGTAGGAAGCTCGGGTAAGGCACTGGCTCCTGGAGACTTGTTTGCTAGGCATGCAGAAAAGGATGAAGCAATGAGATGTGGGCAAGTGGGTGATGGACGCACCACGGGTTTGAAAATGCTGCAATGTGTATAAAGTATATAATATTTATGGATGTAAGAGTAAGTAAATTATGTAGTGAAAGTAAAGTATATGAGACAACAGAGATATGCTTAGCAACCTCAAGTCACAAAGTATGTTAATGTACCCAAAATGCTATCATGTTAATGGCATGTGAACGACAATGTATGCAAATGGTAAGTCGAATGTATGACAGCGCCTATAAACAGATTTTGAAGTTTTAAAAGAATTTTATCTAGAAATTATTCAATGTGAAGATGTTGAAAATGTTTTTGGAAAAGTATTTTTAATATTCAAGTTTTACTATGCAATAATAATCAAAGTTTTATCCCGACAAGGTATATTAGTACTTATTTCACTATCAAAAGGAAAAAAAGTAGCCTAAATTTTAGGGGTCTATAGTTTTAAAGTAATATAAGTTATGAATATGAGTTAAGTATGAACGTAGTAGTGATGACCAGAAATAAGGCTTGTCATAGTTGGTATCAGAGCAGCATTCTGCCACCCACCCACATTCTACTGAACATTCGATTCTACACTGCCAAAGTAAGTCATTTTTTCTTTTGAATTTAGAATTTAGGTGTGAATTTTATTTTTATATAGGATATACATAATGGTTCAAACCAGGCGATTCTGGTCGATTCCACATGGAATTGGTAGTGGATTGCTTAGAAGAACCAACAGGGGACCAGAAAGGAGAAAACACCTGCATAGTCAATCCCCGATACTGGAAGTGGTACCAGTTCCACCACCCGCACTTGCCCCTCTAGAGGTAACTCTATAACCCATTAGAGCAGCCGATCCACCCCCAATAGATAGGGAAGTGCAAATAGCCAAGATTAGGGACACGATAGGATCTAGGGTTACTGCAAGAGCTTCTTTTACACTTTATGGGTGTAACCCACCCACGTATGATGGTCAACCTCACCCAACTCGATTACAAGATTGGCTACACAAGATTGAATATCTTATGGTAGCCTGTGATATAGATGAGGGTGAGTAGGTAGTTCTAGCAGTAGGCTTATTAGAATCTGATGCTAGACAATTTTGGAGAGGTATGGTGGACTTAAAGAATGCACTAGAGGTGCCATGAGGAAACTCTTGTAGTTTGCTATTAGCCCAATTTCCATGCACAATGACAGCATCAGAGTTAGTCTTTACATCACAGGTCTAACCACAAACTGGTGAGACTAAATTTATAAGGATGGAAAGGTATATATACAAGGTTGATAGATTTAGGATGCGATCATATGACACCGTGACAAACTATGATGAATGGTTTTCGAGTGAGATTATAGCCGATCGCGCTATCGTATTAAAGAAACATGATGCTTGTTTTATATTTTGGACAGGGTTAATAGATGAACTACGAAATATGGTATTTTATCGAAGGGAAGCTACCTATACTCTCACTCAATTTATAGAAGAAGTAACACAGTTAGAAGAAACATTAACCAAAGAATGAGAAGAGCAAGAACAACGTATCAATGAGCGTTAGATAGAGTTTGAACATAGGCAAAGGGAATACCGATGCAAATTTGGATCCGTTAGGGTGTATTTCGGAACTGAAGTTGGAGATGAAGTTGTTCCATCTCCTTAACAATAGAGACAAACAAATGTGGATTCTCAAAACACTTTAAACTCGAATTGGGAAGAAGACCCATAATAAGATTTCGTGGAGGCTAATGGAGAAGAAAATGAGAATTATGATGATCTATAGTGTTGGTTGCCGAATCGAATTCGGCTGCGGAAGCGTGGCAGGGAGGCGGATTGTGTATAACAAAAATTTCATAAAACTTTTGAGATACTCTATAGATTATATTAATTTATGCACGAATAAATTAATCGCATTAATTTATATGTTAAGAACTCAATCAAGAAAAATACCTGGAAGCCGACTCGGACGATAACTTGAATTCTTTGACCACGAACAGTCCTTGCTCCAAGCTTTGTGTTTAGAAAACCAAAGTCTTCCACGTTGATTCCTTGATTCCACGTAGACGTGTGTGTAGGCACACGTGAGACAAAACAGGTTTTAATAACACTCGAATTTCCACAAACACCAACACATGCACGATATGGAATTTTTGGGAGAAAAAATTTTCCTCTCTTTTCTTTCAATGAGAAAATTCGGCCACAACTAACTCTTAGGGCTAAAAATTGTTTTCAAAAATTATTTTCACAATTTTCTATCGTTCTCATATTTAAAGAGTAGAAGTCAAACTTTAAAACAGAATCAAATCTCTATCTCCTATTTGAATTTGGAACAAAAAATCCCTTCCCTTTATCCATAAGGTGGCCGGCCACTCCATTAGGGTTTCACCCTGTGTGTGGCGCCAATAACATATATGGAAGGAAGAGAAATCATCCTTTATCCTGTAGTCCAATTTTAATTCAAATTCAAATTTGAATTTAAGTCAAACTTAAATTAATTTGAATTCTAAATTGAACAACTTATCAAATAAGTTCAAAAGGATAAATTTAAATTATGTTCACAATTCAAATTCAAATTTAAATAATCACATTATTTAAATAATAATTAATTCTCAATTAATTATTATTCGAGTATTTAATTTTAGAATTCTGTAATTCTAAAATTCCTATTTTGCCCTTTGTGTCTGGTAGAATTACAAGGACGACGTGGGGACTTATGGACCTATAATCCCGAGCTCCAATAAAATTAATAATTAATTAAACACTTTAATTAATTAACTTCTTCTTTAACCCAAAAACATTCAAGAATGAATGCGGGTTTCCATCTTGTTGTTGCAGTTCCTGTACTCTAGAGTTTGTGCTTTTAAACCTAATATCATATTTACTATAGATCTCATATATTTTCGCCTTTATTATTGAAAATTGGTCTATATAAGTGATGCCTAAAAATTCACTTATGTTTTCTAAACCACTTTTTAATCCGTCTAATTTTAATCTAGGATCAAAAATTGTGTAGGATCAAGTTGTGATTTTTAAGTGAAAAATCATTTAAACAACAACAAACTTGTAGGCGGAAATTTCAAAAATTTTCACATCTCTTTTAATTCTAAATTAAACGTGAATCACAATGAGAAATACATGCATGATATATGTTTATAGATAAAGGAATAAAATGACAATCGTACCTTTAAGATGATCGGATCAAATATGGCCACAAGGATCTTGTCTCACTATCTCACGTTATGAGATGGAGAATTGCCGTGAAACAAGACCGTTGATTTATGAACACGATCACACCACAAACCACTCGTTGATTCAAGACTATGACTCTAAGTGTTTTGGGATTAGAGAGTGGGCTCTTTTTCAAAAACCTAAGGAAACAATTTTCCTTCTAATTTTGTTACAAAATCCGGCCACCCTAGGAAGAGAGTAAGTGTGAGATATTTTTCTTTTCTTAAAAACCTCTAAACTAGGGTTTTCAATAATATCCTTTTATAGGAGGAAATTCGAAAACTCAAACCCTAGATGGGATTTCCGAATTTTCCCTTTTCCTTTTGGATCAAAATCCGAAATCCCCTTATGCCAAGGGATTTCCGAATTTTTCCAAATAAATTAACTTTCTCTCTCCTTTAGTTGCCAAATAAAATCATGTTCAAATTTTATTTTGAATTTTAAATTAATCACCATTAATTTCAAAATTTAAATTCATTCATTTTATTTTTCAATTATCAAATAAATGAAAAATAACATAATGAATTTATTTACACACAATTATGTAACAAAACATCAGTTTCAATTTTCCCACTTATTAGAGCTAGCCTTGAGACCGAATGGACCCATATGAACAAAGCTATGGAATTACAATACTCGACTAATTTATCCCGATAAGTTATCGACGTATTTAATTCCGACATCGTACGACTCCACTAAAGGTTCGATGCCGACTAATCTCTTGATTCATATGCGCTATTTTGCTAATGGTGTTAATACAATTTAGCACACGGTCCACAGAATAAATGCACTATTATCCTTCGTAAATATTAGTGACTAGAATGGTATAGAAAATTACCGTTTTACCATTCCAGTCATTGTTTCCTCAACTCCTTTATATGACTGTGAATAAGAAAGACATATGTTCGTAAGATGTCTCGCACATGTCACGATGTCTTAATCAATGAATACCATCATTGAATACCAAGCCTGGTTTATTTATTCACACACCCATCAATAAAGCATGAGGTGACATTATCGCTTACGAATTCCATATCTGTGAATCACACAACTCCAACTTAATTATGTCATGATCCCAATAGCCGAGATGTTGTTCAAAAACTATGAACTAATCTCATTGGTGAATCAAAGACCATGAGAAATTAAGTCGAGTTATGTATTCACTTCAGGATTGAGATAATTATACAAAGATACTTAAGTTGTAATAATTAGGTATAGAGCTCTGTAAACGGTTTTTGCTCTAACCTAATTAGTTACATGGTCTATTCAACATGTTGTGAACGTATCTAGATCAACCACAGAGTCCAACTCCCATGCCCCGAGACCAGCATCATATGGTTCGATCTAACAGTCATAATCGGATTCGATTGCCCAATCGATCCTAAGACTGCGAATATGTATTTTAAACTATATCAGAAGAGCTTGTCCGGAAGGGATTCCCTGACTCTTCTTTCGTTGATAATAGTCTATGGACTAAGCAATATTACTAACACTCTTGAGTATGAATTAAAACATAACTTTATTTTATTTATAAACGTCAGCAAAACAATGATATCCGATATTTGCCATTTCATAAATAACAAATTACATCCTACTTTCTGGACACATTTCCAACAAGCGCTCTTACTAATCCAAGTACCGAATCAACACTCAAGAGAATTATTTATCTACTTCTTTCTCAAGAAGGAATGGATTCCATCTCGTTTAATAACATTCCCAGCTACCTATTTCATTATGTCTCCAAAATACAAGGAATAGGATTCAGGGTCTCGGAATCCGTACTGAGTAAATCAAAAGACATAAATCTATAAATAGGAGTTTGTTAAGAACTCAGGATTAAGATAATCCTATATATAACCATCGGTAGACTCAATTAGAATTTCAATACTTAACAGAAATTATTAGAAATTCATATTGTGTCTGTGTCCTTGTTCCTCATAATCTTATTATGCGAAATACACTCATTCAATATCTCGCCATATTAACAGTGCGGATAACACCATTCCATTCTAAATGGGAATGACATGTATTAATAATGTTTTAATTAAAGATTCCAAACTTTAATTAAATTCATCATGAATAATGTTTTTGATTATTATCCTTAAACACTATCATCTCGTATATAACACTTATATACTTTGTTTAAGGTTACATAAATAATCACGGAATTTTCATTTGATATT
>NW_010361629.1:41202-46186 GCF_000414095.1 Morus notabilis
GAACTTGCTGAGCCATGTAGCTTCTTTTGCGGCTTCACAAGCTGCAACATATTCAGCTTCCATGGTAGAGTCAGCAACACACTTTTACTTTATACTCCTCCATACCACGGCTCCTCCATTAAGAGTGAACACAGATCTATATGTCGACCGTCGGCTATCTCTATCCGATTGAAAATCAAAATCTGTGTATCTGGTGAGAGATAGATATTCTCCGGAATATATCAACATATAGTTTCTCGTTCTCCTAAGATACTTGAGAATACACTTTATTGTAACCCAATGATCTAATCCTAGGTTGGACTGGTAGCGACTAACCACTCCCACTGCATAGCAGATATCTGGTATTGTACACAACATGGCATACATAAGGCTTCCCACAGCCGAAGCGTAGGGATACCGTCTCATATCTTCTTCCTGTTGTGGGGTCTTTGGACATTGTTCCTTAGAAAGGTGAATACCATGCCTAGAAGGCAAATTCCCTTTCTTGGAATTTTGCATTGAATACCTAGACAACACTTTGTCTATATAAGATGCCTGTGACAACGCCAAAAGCTTTTTCTTGCGATCTCGAATAATCTTAATCCCAAGAACATAGCTTGCCTCTCTTAAATCTTTCATTTGAAATTGGTTGGCTAACCACTCCTTTACATCTGTCATCAATCCCACATTATTCTCAATGAGTAGGATGTCATCGACGTAAAGAATTAAGAAGACCACTTTCTCTTCTTTCTTGTACTTGTAGACGCATGGATCATCAATGTTTTGATCAAATCCATAAGACTTTATAGTCTCATCAAACCTGATGTTCTATGATCTAGAAGCCTGCTTCAGCCCATAAATGGACCTCTGCAGTTTACAGACTTTCTGCTTTTGGCCTTCCTCTATGTAACCCTCTGGCTGTTCCATATAGATGGTTTCCTCAAGATAGCCATTCAAAAAAGCTGTCTTGACATCCATCTGCCATATCTCATAGTCAAAATATGCTGCAATGGCCAGGAGTATCCGGATGGACTTAAGCATAGCTACTGACGAGAAAGTTTCCTCATAGTCAACTCCCTCCTTTTGGGTATAACCCTTAGCTACTAATCTTACTTTATAAGTCTATACTTTTCCATCAACTCCTCTCTTTCTCTTATAGATCCACTTGCATCCAATGGGTTTTACCCCTTCGGGTAGATCTACAAGTTGCCAGACCGAGTTAGAGTACATAGACTCCATCTCGAGTTTCATAGCTGCTTGCCATTCTTCCTTATCAGAATCATCCATCGCATCCTTAAAGGTCGATGGATCCTCCTTACCATCATCAGCAGTGACGATTTGGGCTTCCCCGGTATACCGGTCGGGTAACATGCTTACCCTCCCACTACGACGAGGTGCCTTAGGAGTCTAATTAGGAAACTGTGGTCTTTTCTCTGAGTGGTTCGACAACTCTTGTCGATTGTGGTCCGATCTCATCAGAAAGTAACTCTTCCAATACTATTTTACTTCTGGGCTTAAAATCTATCATATAGTCATGCTCCAGAAAAGTAGCATTTGTCGATACAAAAATCTTTTGATCTGCTTGACTATAAAACAGTCCTCCTCTTGTCCCTTGTGGGTATCCC
This sequence comes from Morus notabilis, assembly GCF_000414095.1. Lineage (NCBI taxonomy): Eukaryota > Viridiplantae > Streptophyta > Magnoliopsida > Rosales > Moraceae > Morus > Morus notabilis. Next base: position 42,807 of record NW_010361629.1, read on the forward strand.
ACGAAGATGCATACTTCTGACCTTGGTTCCAACTTCCCGGTCTTTTACCTCAGCACGTGTGCTGAACACCCCCATATGCGAATGTGTCTTAAATTAGGTTTTTGACCATTCCACAACTCTAGAGGTGTCTTAGGTACAGACTTAGATGGAACTAGATTCAGAATATACATAGCGGTTTTCAGGGCATAACCCCAAAATGAAGTAGGCAGTGAAGAATAACTCAACATTGATCTTATCATGTCGAGCAAAGTCTGATTTCTCCTTTCGGCTACACCATTCTGCTGTGGTGTACCGGGTGTAGTCAATTGGGATACTACACCTTCTTCAATCAAGAAATCCCGGAACTCTTGGTCCAGGTATTCACCCCCTCGATCTGATCGAAGTGTCTTGATTGGTTTACCTAATTGTTTTTCAACTTATGCTCAGAATTCTCTAAACTTTCCAAAAGTTTCAGATTTCCGTTGCATCAGGTAAACATAACCATATCTCGAATAGTCATCAATAAAAGTGATGTAATATTCATAACCTCCTCTAGCTTGGACGTTTAACGCTCCACATACATCTGAATGTATCAGCTAAAGGGGTTCTGTAGCTCTTACTCCTTTTGCTGTAAAAGGCCTCTTGGTCATTTTACCTTCCAAACAAGATTCACAGACCGGAAGCTCGCCAACTGTTAGCTCGTGCAAAGGACCATCCTTTACCAGTCTTTCAATCCTATTTAGGTTAATATGACCAAGTCTAAGATGCCACAGATATGTGTTATTTTCGTAAGAAATCTTTTACTTTTTATTCTTAGGTTCGGCAACTCTGGAACATTTCAGTATTTAGCAGTGAGTTAGGTATTGACTTTATACAATATAAACCATCATCTAGACGTCTAGAACAAATATTTAAACCATTTCGAGAAATATGAACAAATTCATTATCAAAATAAACTTTAAATAATTGTTCAAATAACTTAGCCACAGAAATCAAATTTCTACGAATGTCTGGAATAAAATAAACATTGTTCAAAACTAAAAATTTACTTTCCCTAAAACGAAGTCTAACTTCTCCCACTGCTTTTGCTGAAACTCTCGCACCATTGCCCACTTTCATCGTGTTGTCCCTATCGGCTAACTCAGTGTAAGAACTAAGACTCTGCAAAGAAAAACAAACATGATTAGTTGCTTCCGAATCAATTATGCAGGCCGAGGTATCAGCCTCTACTAAACATGTTTCAAGGACTAGTAAATCTGATTTACCTTGTTCCTTTTTCTTTTTCAGCTCCTCGAGATACTTGTGAAAGTTTCTCTTCTAGTGCCCTTCGCCATTGCAGTGGAAACACTTTCCTTTGGGTTTCTGGATGGGGCCTTTAGCCTTATTGGGTCTCTTGTTCTTTCCTTTCTTCACTTTCCCTTGGTTCTGGTTCTTTCTTTTATTTTTACCAGAACTACCTGCAACTACAGCATTTGCTTCTCCTCCCCTTCGCTTATTGGTGGATTCGAAGTTTTGCAGGTCATTCATGAGTTCAGTGAGATTGGACTTTTTCTTGTTCATAATAAAGTTGTTCACGAACTCATGAAAATCAGGGGATAGGCTTTCCAAGATGATGCCAACTTGGGTGGCTTCATCGATCCTGGCACCATTGAGCTCTGCATCATGGAGGTGATCAATCATGTTCAAAACATGTGCCTTGACTGAAGAATCTTTCTTCATCTTGTCTTTCATGAAAGCACTTACAGCATCCAAATGAGCCTTCTCAGAGGGAGCGCCGAACATGGCTTCTAGAGACTCCATTATCTCATAAGCAGTCTCCATCTCCTCATGCTTCTTGCGAAGCACATCGCTAATACTGGCCAGCATAAAGCACTTTGCTTTGTTGTTGGCCTTGATCCAGTGATCATAAGGCTCCCTTGCGGTTTTGGTTGCATTTGCCGCAGGTTCAGGAGGACATTCCTCTACTAGGACAAATTTGTAGTCTTCGCAGACTAACTGTATGTTCATGTTACTTTTCCACTTAGCATAGTTATCACCGTCTAATTTTTCAGTCGCTAGTAGTGTGATAATGGGATTCGACATATTGCTGGAAATAAATAGAATATTCGTCTAATCAATTTATGTTCATGAATATCAAGGCATGTTAATTTAGGCACAATTAAATATGATGCATGATGCACATGACTAATACATAAATCATGTTTTAATTTTGGGTGCAACGATAATCCAATTTACCACAAATATAGTGCCACCGTAGGGTAGGTCAAAATATCGCAAATTGAACCGAGACCTTCTCAATTGACAAATATAATAAAAAAATCTCATTTTTTCATATTCATCAACTACCGTTATTTTTGGTCAAAAATATAATCAACAAATTGATTACATTTTCATGAGTGTAACCCATCATTTCAGATTCTACAAACTTAACTCTGGAGTGCCACCGTAGGGTAGGTCAAACTAGAAATAGTAGGTCAAACCGGAAATACATCCTTGAATCCTATCGTTAGGAAGTCAACCTTGTTATTGATCCGAAAGAACACTTTCCGTAGGGAGTACGGAATCGGTGCCGCCGCGAAGCCCCTTTCGAATCTCACGGTGTTGAACTAATGATGGAGACCAGTGGGTCGCATTGTCATACAACCCTCTCCCACTCATTATTTTGCAAATATGTATTTTATTTGTAAAAACATCTCATGGTTTTCCAATTGAAAAATAAACAATTTATTTTTCGGATATGTAAAATTTCAACATTTAACATTGCAAATCAATTTTGCAACTTAAATCAATTTAATCATATTAAATCGATTTCAGCGCATGGTTCTTATTTTATTTTATTTTTCTAAAACACTTTTATAATAAATAAAATAAACAATAACAAATGCGCGTATATGCATGGCATGTTATAAAACATATGAGTATGTAAAACCCAAAATTTAAAATGGGGTTAATTTGTAATTTTTTAAGACTTAAGTGTGAAAATTTTAAAAATCTGGCCAAAATGTAATTTTTAAGAAATGTGGGGATCAGAAACGGATAATTGGACACTCAGTGAGTCCAAACTAGTATTAATGCCACTTGGGCGTGTTCCACCTCATCAGAAAAATTCAAAACACAAAAACCCACTTTCTCTCTCTTCTTTCTCTCTCCTTCCACGCGTACGGCCGTACACATCCGGGGAAGATTCCGGCGTCCCTTTTCGACACCTCCCGGCTCGTTGGAAAGCTCTCGTCGAGCCAAGTCCGGATTGGTGTCTTGCGGCCACCAACTCCGCCGAACGCTGCCACACTCGCTGGTCAAAGTTTCGAAAAATCTCGAAAACTTCCGATCGTGATATCTTCGCCGTCCGGTGTCCGATCGAGGTGATTCCGGTCCCAATAGACTCAGAGCGAAGAGACGAA
>NW_010361629.1:46810-47737 GCF_000414095.1 Morus notabilis
GTATAACAAAAATTTTCACAGAACTTTTGAGATACTCTATAGATTATATTAATTTATGCACGAATAAATTAATCGCATTAATTTACATCAAGAACTCAATCCGAAAAAATACCTGGAAGCCGACTCGGATGATAACTTGAATTCTTTGACAAACACCAACGCATGCACGATGTGGAATTTTTTAGAGAAAAAATATTTGCTCTCTTTTTCCTATTGAGAATTTCGGCCACCTAACTCTTAGGGCTAAAAAATATGTTTCAAAAATTGTGTCCACAATTTTCTATCATTCTCATATTTAAAGAGTAGAAGTCAAACATCAAAACAGAATCAAATCCCTATCTCTAACTCTAAGGTGGCCGGCCATATTAGGGTTTCCTAACCCTGTGTGTGGCGCCAATTCAGATAGGGAAGGAAGAGAAAAATCATCCTTTATCCTGTAGTCCAATTTTGATTCAGATTCAAATTCAAATTTAAGTCAAATTTAAATTAATTTGAATTCTAAAATTGAACAACTTATCAAATAAGTTTAAATAGATAAATCTAGATGTGTTCAAATTCAAATTTAAGTCAAATTTAAATTAATTTGAATTCTAAAATTGAACAACTTATCAAATAAGTTTAAATAGATAAATCTAGATGTGTTCAAATTCAAATTTAAATAATCACATTATTTAAATAATAATTAATTCTAAAATTTCTATTTTGCCCTTTGTGTCTAGTAGAATTACAAGGATGACGCGGGGACTTATGGACCTATAATCCTGAGCTCCAATAAAATTAATAATTAATTAAACACTTTAATTAATTAATTAATTCTATTAATTCCAATAGTTACTCCACTATAAACTTGGAATTGAACTCTCGAAATTATAGACATTAATTACTTCTAAACTGTGAAGTGTCCATTTGATATAGTCATTGCATATA
>NW_010361629.1:47778-95552 GCF_000414095.1 Morus notabilis
TCCTTGAGTACCATTGATTCTTTAATGGATAGTGATTCATAAAACACATTCATGAACCAGAGCGCTTTTACTAATCCCAGTACCGAATCAACACTCAAGAGAATTATTTATCTACTTCTTTCTCAAGATGGAATGGATTCCATCTCGTATAATAACATTCCCAGCTACCTATTTCATTATGTCTCCAAAATACAAGGAATAGGATTCAGGGTCTCAGAATCTGTACCGAGTAAATCAAAAGACATAAATCCATAAATAGGAGTTTGTTAAGAACTTAGGATTAAAATCATCCTATATATGACCATCGGTAGACTCAATTAGAATTTCAATGCTTAATGGAAATTATTAGAAATTCATATTGTGTCTATGTCCTTGTTCCACATAATCTTAGTATGCGAAATACCCTCATTCAATATCTCACCATATTAACAGTGTGGATAACACCGTTCCATTCTAAATGGGAATGACATGTATTAATAATGTTTTAATTAAAGATTCCAAACTTTAATTAAATTCATCATGAACAATGTTTTTGATTATTATCCTTAAACACTATCCTCTCATATATAACACTTATATACTTTGTTTAAGGTTACATAAACAATCACGGAATTTTCATTTGATATTCATAAAATATTCATAAATATATGCACATAAAATGATGAATAAACTTTTTTATTAATTAAATAATAAATATCCTATTACATCTCATGCTTCTAGGACACTATTCCCAACAGATTTAGCTTCCACAATAGCTAATTTATGAGCCAGATTAGAGGCTTAAGAATAAGAAAATAGGAATCTATGAGAACAGTTGGAACAAAGAAACCAAGAATAGGGATAAAGAAGAGCACCACTTGTTCAACCAAAACCAGCACTACCAATGGCACCTACACCGCAGCCAGAGCATGCGGTACTGCCATGAATAGTGCCACAAGTTATGCTTGTGGTTAATCAGGAACCATTATACAAATGGTCCCAACAGATGAAGCCACTAGAATTTGAAGGATCCACTGACCCACTAGAAGCAGAAGAGTGGTTATGTTCACTCCGGACGATTTTGAATTTCATGAATTTGACGGAGCGGGAAAAAGTTCTCTACGCTTCATATGTACCAAAGAAAGATGCCCGTTACTAGTGGGAAACGATGGTGATAAGACGAAATGTGGCAATAATGACCTGGGATGAATTCCAGGAAGAGTTCAATGCTAAGTATTGTGATACTATAAGCCAGCCTACTATTGCCCAGCTCTCAGCATATGCATTATTTGATTATGGTACATCACATTCGTTTGCATCATATGAATTTGCTGAGAAATTAAGTCATGCCAATAATAGAATTGGTCAGACATTTAGAATTACCCTACCTTCTAGGGAGATTCTATTGTCTAAATTTAGGCTAAGACACGTACTAATAGTCATAGTTGATAGGGAACTATACATATATCAAGTCATGTTAAAAATAACCGACTACAACGTCATTCTAGGAATGGAATATGAAGCCACTATCGACTGTCACAATAAGAAAGTGATTTTTCTACCCGATGGAGACGGAGTTTTTGAGTATGTCGATCGCTCTAAACGCACCCCAGACAAATGATCAATGCAATTGAAGTAAGGAGATTGCTTACTAGTGGTTGTGAGGGCTATCTAGTTCATATGATGGATACGACTAAAACGATTAAGTTGCAACCAATGGATGTGCCGATAGTCCAAGACTTTCTGGAAGTCTTTCCAGAAGAATTACCAAGATTGCCACTGAAACGTGAGATTTCGTTTGAAATCAAACTTTTACCTGAAAAGACACCAGTTTCTAAGGTCCTTTATAGAAAGGCTCCAGCAGAGCTCAAGGAGTTACAAAAGCAGCTGCAAGAGTTATTGAAAAAAGAATTTATCCAACCACGTTATTCGCCTAGGGGAGGTCATGTTTTATTTGTAAAGAAGGAATATAGCTCATTGAGAATGTGCATTGACTGTGAGCTTAATAAGGTCATGATAAAGAATAAATATCCTTTACCTAGGATCGATGACTTATTTGATCAACTAAAGGGGCATCGATATTTTTGAAGACTGACCTGCGATCTGGTTACCACCAATTCAAGATTAGTGAGTAAGATATATCAAAGATGACTTTTACAATGCGCTACGGGCACTACGAGTTTCTTATAATGTCGTTCAGACTAACTAATGCCCCAACAGCTTTCATGGATTTAATGAATCATGTTTTTAAGGAAGACTTGGATAAATTTGTCATAGTTTCTATTGATAACATAGAAGTTTTTTCAAGGAATCATAAGGAACATGAAGAACACTTAAGAATTACTCTTCAAAGGCTGAAGAGACATCAACAATATGCCAAATTCTCCAAGTGTGAATTTGCTCTCTATAAAGTTCATTTCTTGGGGCATGTAGTTTTAAAAGACAGTATCTCGATGGATACAATGAAGATAGAAGTAGTTAGGAACTGGCCTGCACCAACAAACGTGACTGAAATTCGTAGTTTCTTAGGTATGGCCGGATGTTATAGGAATCTATGGTTTTAAAGTAGTAGGATTAAAGATATGGATTAAGTATGAATGTAGTAATGATAACCAGAAGTAAGGGTCGTCACAGTTATACAACATAGCCTGCCATTGTTGCTTACTGCATCTCTGTTGTTGCTCAAGACAGAGAATAATCTGTTAGTTTATGGTTCAATCAAGTTGTTGTGCTAGCATTGCTTTTGTTTGTCCATGAAATCAGAATAAACTTCTTATTTATTGGCCGTAGACTGCCAGATTATGGTTATGTGAAATTGTTAGTTTGTGTTGCTTTCTTTATTGTAGCGCAAATATGCATAATCTATTAGAATATAGAACATAATCTGTGTCATGACCGAGAAATATGTTGGAGAAATTATTGTATAAGATAAAATTTCATGGAATTCTCTGCATTATAAATATGAATACTTTTATGATAAGTATTTGTTGATATGACTATTGAATAGCAAAGTATAGGCTAAAAGTTAGAAATTTTTGAACTATGATGCAGTTACCGAATTTCAGACTATAATCAAGAAAGAGGCACGAAACGTTGTGTTATTCCCACAAGGGGACAAATACATGAATATTAAATTTAAGAAATGAAAAAGAATTGAAAAATATCAATTATAGGGTTTCAGAAACAATCAGAATGAAGAATGGATGAAAAAGGGGTTCGAAAGGCTGAATCGAGAAAATTAGGATTTTTTGACTGATTGGGGTTGACCGAATCAAAATTTTTTGACCAGGAGTCGACTAATAGGTTACTCTTAAAAAGTTAGTCTAGGTTGAGTAAAGTTGACCAACTATCTAAAAAACGGGGGTAAAACGCTCACCGGATAGGAATTAAACTGAACCGAAATAAGATAGTTATTAATAATGAATGGTTGAGATTTAAAGTGATTAATGGATGGAGGGCTGAGATTAGGACACATGGAGAGGGGAAGGATGGCTGGCCAAGACTTAGGGAGAAGCAAAATCAAAGTTTTGTCCCAGCAAAGTATATTAGGATTTATTTTACTATTAAAGTCAAGAAAAAAATAGCCTAAAATTAATGTTTTGTAGGTTTAAAGTAGTAGATGTTAAGATATGATCTGTCAGCTATAATTGTTATTCTGCACTGCTGTTCATTTTTGTAAAAACAAGGAAAATTTAATTGTAATCTGGTAGTTTATACAACCTTCTTTTGTTTTGCCTGTCGAGCGATGACTGAAACTGAAGCTAAAGCCTTGCTGTTGTCTTCCTCTCCCCATCGAATTTCTTTCCTTTCTCCCTTTAGAGTCTAGGCATCGTCCCTCCCATTCTCCCAAGAAGCTGTAAATAAGATGCAATAAGATGAAACCCTATGTCCCTACCAGCTAAGAACATTATTCCAATGAGGCCATTTAATTAAGGGAGAAGAGGGAAATAGGCCAATGGTTTAGAAAAGTTAATAAATAGTCAAATTCAAGGTAAATCCATATTTACAAACATATAAATTTCCAAAATATCGTTAAATGAGAATTCCCACTCAAAACTCTAATACTTCTCCCTCTCTCTCACACCGACCTCTCTCTCTCATACTCATCGCTCTCATTGAAATTATTAAACTCTCACTCCCTTCCCTCCGCCACTATCTCTCTTCCCTCCGTCATTCTCTCTCTCTTCCCTCCACCGCTCTTAAATCCTCGTTCGCCATGCTCTCTCTTCCATCTCTCTCACAATCCTCATCCGCCACGCTCTCTATCTATCTCTTCCCTTTCTACAACATTGATTGAAGCTTCATTGCTCTTCTTCCGCACAGAAGTTGGCTTAGAATCTCATCTTGGAGTAGATCCAACGACCTCCTCTGCGAAGTTTGCTCGTCCTAACTCTTACGAACATTAAAGGTAACAAACTTAACATAATCTGGTAGTTTATACAACATACCCTGACAGTTTATGCATTTGTGAACTTTATAATTTGGTAGTTTATACAGCATAGCCTCCCATTGTTGCTTACTGCATCTCCGTTGTTGCTTCAAAACAGAGAATAATCTGTTAGTTTATGGTTCAATCAAGTTGTTGTGCTAGTATTGCTTTTGTTTGTCCATGAAATCAGAATAAACTGCTTATTTATTGGCCATGCCAGATTATGGTTATGTGAAATTGTTAGTTTGCGTTGCTTTCTTTATTGTAGCACAAATAAGCATAATCTATTAGAATATGGAACATAATCTGTCAGCTATAATTGTTATTCTGCACTGCTGTTCATTGTTGTAAATATAACGAAAATTTAATTTTAATCTGGTAGTTTATACAGCCTTCTTTTGTTTTGTCTGTCGAGCGATGACCGAAACTGAAGCTGAAGCCTTGCCGTTGTCTCCCTCTCCCCATCAAATATCTTTCCTTTCTCAAATAATATGCAACAAGATGAAACCTCATGTCCCTACCAGTTAAGCACGTTATTCCAATGAGCCCATTTAATTAAGGGAGAAGAAGGGAAATAGGCTAAGATTTAAGAATAATTAAAATTAATAAGCCAATGTTTTAGAAAAGTTAATAAATAGGCCAATTTAAGGTAATTTAAGATTTACAAACACATAAATTTTCAAAAATACACTTAAATGAGAATTCTCACTCAAAACCCTAATACTTGTCTCTCTCTCTTTCTTCACTCTCTCTCACTGACCTCTCTCTCTCTTCATTCTCTCACTGAAATTATTGGCCTCTCACTCTCTTCCCTCCGCCACTCTCTCTCTTCCCTCCGGCGCTCTCACATCCTCGTCCGCTACTCTCTCTCTTCCCTCTCTCAATATCCTTGTCCGCCACTCTCTCCCTCTCTCTTCCCTTTCTACGGCACCGATTGAATCTTCGTCACCCTTCCTCTGCACAGAAGTCGGCTTAGAATATCATCTTGGAGCAGATCCAACGACCTCCTCTATGAAGTTTGCCCATCCTAAGTCCGACAAACATTAAAAGTAACAAAATTAACATAATCTGGTAAAATATTTTTAACATAATCTAGTAAAATTAACATAATTAACGAAATTAACATAAGTTCGCCTGTACTTCTACTATTTTCTCTTTCTACTTTTTTTACCTCTAATTTTTTTTTATTTTTTTATTTTTTTTTTTACGATCTTCTAAAATATTTTTTTTTTCCAAGTAATGATTTCATAAACACCTTTTTTAAACGGTCCCATTGATTTTTTTTCTCTTTTATATGTGATATTTAAACATATTTTTTCTTCTTATATGTACACATCAATTACACTGCTATTGACTTGTTCTTATGGTAAGCAACTATTTGTTTACTTTTCTATTCTCCTACTTTATTTCTCTACACTTTTTGACTATACACCTAATCTATGGAACTTTAACTTCTTTTTCACTCTATTCATGAACTTCAAAAGCCCTTATTTTGTCTATCTCAAATTTTAAATTAGTCTCACTTCACCCCTCTATTAGAATTCCCACTAGAAGCTAACAGAAAAATAGAATCATTTGACCGTTCTTAGCACACTTTTCAGTTTATTTTAAGCATGTTTACATAAGCAAACGAAAAAGATCACTTGATCACCATAACATTCTTAAGAAAAATATCAAGTGAATCTAAATAAACACTACTACAATTTGGTCTATTTGCGGCGATATTATTTACAACGACACTTGTCGTCGCAAATCAGTGAACATTTGCGGTGACATGTCGTCACAAATATTTTTGTAAAACTGAAAAAATAATGTCATCGTAAAAAAGTCGCATGTTGTCACAAATAATTACTTGGCGCCAGATCTCATATGGTGCGAAATTTTAGCGTCAAAATAACATTATTTGCGACGACACATGTCGTCACAAATAAAATTTAATTAACTTTTTTCCCGAGCAAAAAGGATTATTTTGGCGGGTGGCAAATTTTTTTTTCGATGACATTAATGTATGTCGTCGCAAAAAGTGATTTTGTATTCCCTTAGTAAAATAAAAGGCGGAGAAATTGGGCGGGTCCCCAAATATTATTTGCGACGACATTACAGTTGTCGTCGTAAATAAGAATTCTAAAACCTTCCAACCAAACATGTGTCGTCGCAAATAATGAGTTGTCATTGCAAATAATTTTAAGTTATATTTGCAACGACATGTCATCGTAAATAATCTCTTATGTCATCGCAAAAAAGTCTGTTATATGCACACGAGCAGAGCCTCCTCTTCCATTTTTTCTGATCGGTTTCTATCTCTCTCTCTCTCGGCCTCTCACCGATTTTCTCCGGTTTTTTAACCCTAAACTCTCAAAATCTCCTTATATTCTCTTCAAAATAAACAATATTATAGGTTTTATTTGTTTTTTCATCCAAATCAACAAAGTTTGTATTCTCTCTCGGCCTCTCCGTTGAAGTCCACTGCTGCCCCTGTCGCCCCCACCGCCTTTTGTCCTGTTTATCTTGCCGTTTTTAGCCTCCGTTTCAGTGGGTTTGAATTTTGTAAGTTTTTGTATAATTATTGTATTTTTTAGTTTAAAATGTATGAGTTTTTTGTTATTTGAATTGTGTATAATTATGGATTATAAATCTTAAAGTTTGATTTATAGATTTTAGAATTAGTATATAATTTGGATTATAGATTGAATTTTAAATTATGAATTTTGAGATTGTTGAAATTTGATATTGAGATTGTTTAAATTTTAAGATTATAATTTGATTTTGGTTAAATTAAAAGTTTTGATAATTATTTTGGGTGGCACATCTTGCATTTATGGTGTGTCAAAATCTTTTAAAAACTGTGTTTTTACAGATTTAAATTTTTAGATAATAAGAAAAATATGTCGTTATGATGCCGAAATTTTATTAAAACCTACAAATTTTAAGTATTTAATTAATAAAAATTAATTATATTAATAAAAAAACAGTAGGAAGTTTGATGGTAAGGTTGATCGTCGTGCTCCTCCGCCTCGGAAGTTTGTCGAAGAAATATCATTTCAGTTACAGAACGTCGGAGTTTTAGAATAGTGGCATTTGTGTTCGCGGGGCAAATAATCAGGTTTTCTATGGAGTTTTGGAAGTGGTTTATGAATTAATATACATTAACAACAATTCAGTATTCCTTTTCAAGTGTAAGTGGTTTGACACTCGCGCAGAAAAAAGAAGAATTCAACAATACAAGAATAGAATAAGTATCTTCGCTAATAACTTGTGGTATGAGAATGACCTTTTATTCTAGCTTCCGAGGTGGAATAAGTTTTTTACATTGATGATTTATTTAACAGTCTGAATTGGAAAGTTGTGGAACACTTTGGGCATCGACATATATGGGATTTTCTAGAAGAGGACGTCGACGAGGTCACGATAGTTCAAGATACAGAATCACGAAATGTTGAGTTAGTAGTTGAACTACCTGAACTGGACAACTTAACATTTGATCGGCCTGATATTGAAGCAAATACTTTCACGTCTGACGTTGACGCATACTTGCGGGACAAGTCGCCCGCTGAAGATGAAGATGACTTCATTGACGATGGTAATGATGAAACTGTGTTTGAGTATATCGAAGATGAGCCCGTAGATTCTGAAGATGATGATGAAGTAGAAAGTGCTGATGATGTTGAATACATTTGTAGTGACGACGAATAGAGACAAAATAGTTAATTTATATTTATGAATTTTTTTTTATCAAATTTTTAATAAATTGCGTACCAAATAAAGTAACAAATAAATTTTTTTAACGACACAGCGTCTCGATGTCTGGCCCAGTAGCTACATGCACTGGCTCTGCAGGAGGATCATAGCCTCCACCTGATCTGACGAGACTCCCGGCGTGTTGTCAGTCAGGTATTATATGCTATACCACTGACTCCCAAAACTTGTTACTTGTCGAACTCTCTATAATCAAATTTTATTATTTTTATTTTCTTACAGTTCCGGAGCCTACATCTCGACGTCGGTCTAGTTGAGGGGTAGCTATAGGTCGAGATATAGTGGAGAAAGTACAAAAAGATGGGAAGCTTTTTGTCTTGTTTGACGAGATAGGTTCGTGGAAGGTGATTGGCGAAAATGCTAAATATTTTGATAGTGCTTTCGGCTTGAACACAAGAGATATATGTGACCCACACTACAATGCCTGGAAGGACGTGCCTGAGGAGCACAAAAAAAGGATTCAAAATCGCATGCTGGTATCTATTTAAAACAAAATTTGTTCTAAACATTTTTAATTGTGGATAAAATAAATAAGATTTATTTGTTGATTTTTTTTTTATATATTCCACGATTGGTTTAAACTCGACTACGACCACGACAACGGTATCATTACAGATATAGTCAACCATGAAGCTAGTAAATGTTACAAGGACTGGAAGACTACCTTGCACTGACACTTTCAGAAGATGGGAGGGACAGAAAAAGAGGATTTTGTCAGGCAAAATCCTCCTAAAAACTTAAGGAGAAAAGAGCAATGGGACCTTGCTGTGATCATTTTACGTCCCCTACTTTTCAGGTTCAATTTTATTATATCTTTTTACTTTTGATTAATTGGTTTATTTAATTATTAAGTTACTAATTCATCTATGATCATTGCTAGAAAAAATATGTTACAAATCAACAAAACCGTGACAGTTAGAAGTGGTCTAGCTTCCATGGTAGAAAGTCATACTCCCAGCATCGTTTCGATAAGGTAATAGTAATTTGCATACTTGTTAACTTTTTGTCACTTTGGCTTAATAATTATTCTAACACGTTCAACTTGATTAGGCAAATCCTGAGACCCAGGAGCTAAGATCATTAATTGACAATATGGGTGACATGCACCGTCATGGGCAGAATTTTATCAATCCGGATGCAGAACAGGCATTTGTAAGTAAATTTTAAACTTATTTCTTTTTTCATATTGAACATAACATATTATACTATTTTTAATCCTTTTTATTTCATTTACCTTTACAGGCTCAGATGGAGGTGGAAAGAACCACACAGATGACAAAATCTACCGGGGAAGGTTCATCCACGGCAGTGAATGATGAGGGAATTATATCCCAAGTCTTGGGAAAGCGCAGAGGACACACTAAGGGAGTGGCACTGACACTGCCATGAAAGAATCGTTCAAGTGCTTCCACCTCATCATTTGCTTTGCAATCGGACGGGTCATCTACGGTTAATTTGCCCCAGCATGTCCAAAACTGGCTGAACAACCTCTACATCGAGCAATGCAACATGTTCGACAACCAGTAGATCATGATGGAAGTCATGCACTCAATGAATCCCAACATCAACTTCTTGCCAGTTAACCGTCCCCAACCGTTGGTTCCTCCGCCGCCTGAGCGAAACAAAGAAGACGAGGATGGCGACGACAATGCTGCTAATTTAGGAGATTAAAATATCTGTTTTTATTATTCCTATTATCAATACTTTTTAGTATTTCTTGATTAATTTACTTTTAAAGACTTAATTTATTATTGTGTTAATTATTTTATATCAATCATTTATTAACAAATATCAATTTGATTGTTTTATTTTATTATTAAATTTTCTTCTAATTTATATATTTAATAACGAAAAAAATAATTTTTGCGATGACAAACCTAAAATGTCATCGCAAATAGTCTACGTTATTAGTGACGACAATTTAGATTTTGTCGTCGCAAAAGTTTAAAAACCTTTTGCCACAACAAATATCGTCGCAAATAATTTAGGACATGTCATCATCAACCACATATTCGACGGAACTTTTGTGACGACTTATTCGCGATGATTGTCGTCGCTAATATATTTGCGACGACATTCAAATCTATGTCGTCGCAAATACATTATTTGCATCAGATTTTTTGTGACGACTAATTTGGGGAAGAGGACTGAAACATGCCACTGAAAAACTCTACTGAGACAAAGATGGGCTGTCAAGAACGTAGAGGAGGTAGGATGGGCAGTTGGTCAGATCTAGTATGGATCGTACATGGACGGTAGTTGGAGTCGGCGGCTCTCCTAGGGTTCCCTCATCTGGGATCCCTGGGGAAGAGGATCAAGTTGGCCCTCGACAACATGTCGTCGAAAATAAAATATTTACGATGACAAATGAGGTATTTGTGACGACATGGTGTCGCCGCAAATAAGCTTTTTTGTTGTAGTGAAAAAAAATGAAGAGATAAAGTGAGAGTTTTAATATTTTGAGATAAAATGGGAATCACCTAAAGTTTAGAGGAGTTAAATCAAAATAATCATATATATATATATATTTTTTTTTTTTTATCAAAAGCTTTATTTTCTCCTAAGCATTTATGTGCTCCAATAACTAACCACAAGCATATTGGGGCGTATACATATATGTTTCTTCATTAAAGCTTACAAAATATATTTGTGATATTAATTTCATGAGAAAATAGTTAACAAACATTTATATTGTTGGACATTTGTCTTCTTATTAATTCTATTACATTATTCTACTAAACTTTTATGAGAATTGTAAAAGTAAGAAATGAAGCTAAACCATTTGAAAATTAAACATCTATATTCACACGTGGCTCCAACTAATATATATTGTGTGTATATATATATATATATATATATGACTTTGATGGCGCTTGGTGCACTACGTTTTCTTTGTAAAATATTATTAAACAAAACCTTAATGGTACACTACTTGTAGTGGACACTTATGTCGTTTTCTTTTTGGTTTTTAAAGAAAAAGAAAAGAAAAGAAACGATGTCTATCGTTTTCTTTTTCTTTGGTGGGGATGAATTATTCATGTTTAATGGAAGTTGGCTGGTTATATACAAGCAGGCGGAATTCTAATCACAGCTTTTTTAGTAAGAGCTTAAAAATAGTATGTCAGTTGTTATTCAATATGTCAATTAAAATTAAAACGAATTTTTTTTAATTAAAAAAAATGATAATTCACCATTATATAAGTTGGTACCAAAATATTCGGATTATAAGTTTTGGGATTTCTTGAACTTTCTCTAGACAAATATGTATTTGCAGCTCGTGGGAATACTTTATTAATTACAATTAAGAAAATCCAATAGCTAATGATGTGATCAGTCGTTAATTTAGTGTGACTCTGATGGAATAATGGTCATCCTCTTTGCCCTAAAAAGATAAAATAATATATAATCATGCCCATCTTCTGATGAAATGAATCTAACTTAGAGTTAAGGATTAAGATGGTGATAGTATGACGTTGGTAGAGAAATCCAAGGAACCTCCAATTTCAATTGTCGGTGTTTTTCAACGCGGGAAAATGGGAGGATTATAGCAGTCGCACTACAATAACAATCAGGTCCTTTGTCTCTTTTTTTTTGCTTTTATTTTTTTCTGTCCAGAGAACTTCAAGGTTCAAAAATGGGGGTGGAAGTTATAGCGTGAAGAAGGGATTTTTTTTCCCCCAAGGTGAATAAGGGAAAAGATTAGATGCAATTGTCTTTATTTTTGTTTCTATGGGAGTGATGAAATCGGGCCCTTGACTTTAGTTTTTAAGATTTCACCCTACTAGTAGGGAAAAGGGAGTAATCCTACGGTACATGTCCATACACCATATAAAATAGACCGTATTAATTTAACATCATATTAATTTATGTAATATAATAATGGTACCAAATATTATACTAATGAATTATTATTTAATACGGTGCTTTGATACAATAAAAAAAAATATGCTCCGAGTAACTTGGCTGGTACAAGTGGCATTACTCCGTTATGACCACATGCGTTCATCTCCTTGCTCTTCTACTCCCATTCCACTAATTCCTTCAAATTTATAGAGATCACACATGAACAACAAAGGATAATAGTCCAAATAACAGCTGAACAAAAGCATAGTTTCAAAGATATAGCAATAATTGGCTTTTATTTATTTGTTAAAGTTTGTCACTCATGAGTGGTTTTTGTTTAGGGCTTATTATACTGATACCTCATGTGTTTTATAAAAATTACAGCTACACATTTTTTACTGAATCTAATAACATCAACACTCCTCGTCTTAAACTTTATTAAATTTAGGATAAATTTTATTTTTGCTCTTCGAACTTTAGTCTTTTTGTCACTTTACCATCCGAACTTTGAAAATTGTTCTGCGCACCCCCCGAACTTTAAAACGTTATTAACTTTGCCCTTTCTCTTAAGTTGTGACGATCCTAACTTTTGATCATCATCCTACGTTCATACTTAGCATTACTCATCCTCTACTACTTTCTAATTATAACCACTTAAAAATTCAGGCAAATTTTTTGTAACCATTCATACCTCTTAATGCTGTAGCATTTTGCTATGCTTTTTGTTAATGCTATAGCATTTAGTTACATTAATCATACCTTGTGACTAGAGGTTGCTATGCATAGCCTCACTGTCTCGTAAACTCAACTTTCGTTACATAACTCGTCTATACTCATACAACATTATTTACTTTATACTTGTTGCATGAAAACTCGCAAGTATACGAATCGCACAAGTAATAAAGTGTACAAGAGTACGGATATCGATCCCACGAGGATTGTGTTTAGCTTTCGTTAAATACCAATATTGATTAACTTCTATGATTGTTTTCTTTTTATATTTTTATAACTAAAAGAAAATAAGAATGCAAGCAATTGCAAATAATCGAGCTAGGACCTCCTAATTTCCCCTTGATTGCGAAATGCTAAAGCTGTGTTAAAGAAATGCTACAGCATTTTGTACTAGTTAACCAAACTCAAATTTGTGCATAAAGTTCTTCCGAATTAATTATGACTATAACTCCTCAAACTAATTTCATCATATTCCTATGTGAATCTAGTTAATGGAATTCCCATTTCAAGTTCGGGTTTATTAGGTTATACAAGGTAAACGATATATTCCTATACGTTCTACAAATCGATATATTCCTATATTGAACATGCATCATCCATGTAAAGTCCAACCTAAATTAATTTTTCCAAATCAATCTAAGTCTAGTTCTACATTTGATTTTTATCAAAAATAGAAATTAAGCAAGTAAATACACATGAATGAACAAGCACAAGAATACCATAAACAATCCAAAAGTAAAAACTAAAACATCACAATCTTAGTTCCACTAGGAGCCTAGCTCACAAAATTAACTAAATAACATCAAGAGCTTCATCATTTTTAGAGATTACAAAAATAAAGAGAATAAAAATGGGAAAGAAATCACCAAATGGAGATGTCACAAACTCCAAAACCTCTTCCCAAAATCTTCATCTTCCTCCTTCTTGAAGCTCCAAAATAAATTCCCCCTCAATAATTTATGAAAAATGAAACCTAAATCTAATAAAATAAAAATATTTGTTTTGGGATTTTTTCTCTCTTAGAAAATTGGCTGAAAAGCCTTATTAAATTTCTTCATTCTTTTTCTCTCAGGTTTTTCTCTGTTTCTTTTCCTTCCTCTTCCCCCCTTGATTTTTTCGTGCGGCCGCTGGCATAAATGGGCTCAAAAACCCTTCAATTTGTGTGCAGAGGAGAGCTGCTACTGAGCTCAGCTGGAGGAGTCTGCTCGGACACGTGGCGTGCCTCAATTGGAGGGTTCGGATAGACTGGACACGCGGCACGCTCTAGTTCGCTGAGAGAGAGAGTTTCACGCGGGTTTAGATGAAATCGCCGCACCGGATCCCGTGGGCTTCTGAGTGGGGGAAGCTGGGACACACGGCATGCTGGGATTGGCCGAAAAATTGACGCGACCTGCGAAGACGTGCTCCTGTCTGGAGTGATTCCATGCGCCAGATCTGAACCGTTGACGTTGCGATCCGACGGCTAGAGTGGCGAGTTTTTGTGCAAGTTTCACTCGCGCGAAGGAATTTCGTTTTGAGGCTAATTAAAATTAAAATTTTACTTATTTTCTCTTGCATTTCTCTCCCAATTTGGATTTCAATTTGCACTTAAGCCCACCTATCACCAAAATTAAATTACATAATGAGGAAAATAATTATTTTGAAAGGAAACTAAATAAAAATAAAATAAAATAAATTAAAAATACCTAAAACAAACTAAAAATAAAATTAATTCCAAATAAAATAAAATGAAATAAAAATAAGGTAAAAGTATTAAAAACTAAATAAATTATCAAGAACAAGTATACTTTTTAATCCACAAGAGAGGCTAAATAACTTCATTTCATGGAGTTATCAATACATATAATGCTCAGCAACGTTTCCAAAACACGTGATTGATCCAATACCCACTTACCCACAGTCCGTTGCTACATCCTTTCTGCATGCCCAGTAATAAGTTTCAGGGAGCCGGTGCCTTACCCGAGCTTCCTACAACACGAACAAACTTAATGAGCTTTTGCTTGGCAAGTAACATTAGGTCATAATAGGTGCAATAATTATGCATATACATATATGCATTCATGTCATATATTCTAATACATTCTGTACTACTAGAACGTGTATTGCTTATGTTCGTCTTCTTTGATTACACACTTTGATCAGCTTTCGTCTCTCTTTAGTCATTCACAACGTATTTTCATGTTCTGAACGACTTTCATATTGTGTTTTTCTTTCTTTTCTTTCTTTTCTTTCTTCTTTACGAATACCGCACCCTTATATGGAACGACTTTATTTTTTTTTTCATCTTCTTGTCTTTTACTTCTTATGGGCCATGTCCTGTTGTGCCATAGCGTGCATAACCAGTGAGGAGTGGGCTAGCTAACCAATCCAACTCAGTCACGGTTTCATTTCTTTCATAGTCTCATAATAACATTTCCTTTGAAGACTGGTACAAATAGTTTGCTTGATCTCTTACAGTTTATCAATTTTTCTCATTGAAACGGCGACTTTAATTAAATCTTATGACTTTGTGCATTTTTGAGCAATTTATCATGAGATTGAATTTTCATTAAAGTTTAAGTTTTTCTCTTAACTTGACCTCGACTTGATGTCGATAATATTTTTCACAGAATAAAATTCTACTGGTACTTAAGTCTTGTAGATACATGCATAACATTGTATCCAACATTCACGAGTCATCTTTCACATTCTAGCATACATTTAGTCTATTCACGAGTCATCTTTCACATTCTAGCATACATTTAGTCTACAATATGCTCGGATTGAGTAACATAGAGAAATAAATTTATTCGCATTGTAGACAAGAAAAACTACTGATGCTTACAGAAGTTTCGCTAATGTTGCGTCCTTTGTCTCACTTGATACTTTCTGACTTCGATCGTTAATCGATCCTATTGCATAAAGTTCTGATTGTTAGATTCAAAATCTAAGATCAATAATTACCTATCTCAAGAATAGGTCTACAATCCTTATGTTTGGTATTCAATAACAAAATATTTCCTATCTCAAGAATTTACACTAAAACCGTGCACCTTCCTCAGTCATGGGCCTAATTTTCAGTTTTGGTCCTCATTGTGTTCAGTTTCTATACATCACCGATTATCGAATCGACTTACTTTTCACACCTTAATCCCTTATTCCTCTTGAAAACCAGTTTAGTTCAAAATGCTCAAACTAAATTTTGATAGAGTTCCGCATATTTTCCTAGGTTTTTCGAGCTAACTTTAGCTCGTTTTATCTGTTGTTTCCACCATCAAATACAATTCTCATTCTTTCTCTTCCCATTTAATCCTCAATAACATTACAATTCTAGGGTTTCTCCATATTTCCACAAAAATTCTCCTTACCAAGAATTTCTAGAAACAATGGTCAATTAACCAAGACTTCCTCCTTAATCACTAGATTTTCAAGTTCTTAACAACCACAAGTTTAATCATCATCTTAAGTAAAAAAAATTTCATGCTGTTCTCCATACTTAAATGGGCAGCCAAGGTAGAAAAACGTGAAAATAAAACCAAAATTTACGTTAGAGAGTGAAGAGAAATCCTTAGTGACGCGAATTAGTGGTGTCGTTTCGTCAATTTCGATCAAAACCCGTTTTTCTCACTTTGGGGTGAATTTTTTCTTCCTTTCTCTTTGCCTAAGTTCTCTCTGTTCTTAGCATGAAAAATGAACATTTGGTGGTATTTTATCTCTTAAAAACCGGACTTAATAAAGTGGGAGAACTAAAATTGAATTTTGGCACTTTTGAGGGACCTTTTTGCAAAATTTCACCAAATTTCACCAAAAATATCTTTTCTTTCCTTCTTTACTAAGCTTGGCCGGCCACCTTGCATTCCACATGCCTCAATCTCAGCCCTTCATCTAAGTTTTCACCTTAAATCTCAACCATCCATTTCTAATAACTATTTTATTTTAGTTCAGTTAAATTCCCATCCGGTACGCGTTTTACCCGCGTTTTTCAGAGAGTTAGTCAACAAAGTCAACTTTGTTCAACCTTGACTATCCTTTCAAGGGTGACTTATTAATCGACTCCTGGTCAATAAATTTTGACTTGGTCAACCCTATTCGGTCAAAAACTTCAATTTTCTCGGTTCGGCTCTCCGAACCCCTTTTTCGTTCCGATTGTTTCTAAAATCCTAGAATTGATGTTTTTTTTGTAATTCTTTTCCATTCCTTGTGGGTTAAACATAGTGTTCCGTACCTCATTCTTAAATACAGTCTAAAAATCGATAACTACATCATACCTCAGAAATTTATGAATTTTAGCTTATAACTTGCTATTCCATATTTATATCAACAAATACGTATCATAAAAATATTCATATTGATAATACAAAGGATTTTAGGAAATTTTATCTCATACAATAATTCCGATAAATTTTTCGGTCATGACATAAGTTTATTAACGAATTTGGAAATTTTATATCATACAATAATTCCGATAAATTTCTCGGTCATGACATAAGTTTATTAACGAATTTGATGATGTAGCCAGATTATTTTTATAAATGCCTTCTGAAGTATATACTTTTTTTAAAAATACCCTCAGATCTATGAAAACCCTTCATTTATAAAAATAAAATGATAAAATAACATTATTGATGCCATTAAAAATTAATTGCACATTAAATTCTAATAAAATCAACGAAAGCCATAAAATATTAAAAACACAAAAAAAATATAAAACACTTTATTTTAAAGAAATTTAAAATTTAAATAAATCCAATATTTTTTAAAAAATAAAAAACCCAAAAGTAAAGAGGGAATTTTTTTTTTTTTGAAAAACCTACTTCCTCTTTGTAAATATTTATTTAATTTTGAAAAATTTTCTTCTTTTCCTATTTTGATTTTTGAAAAAAAATTGATTTATTTAATTTTTTAATTTTTAAATTCAAGTGTTTTATATTATTTTATATTATTTTTAATATTTATTCTCTTTTCTTGATTTAATTTGAATTTAATATGTTTAATTAGTTTTTAATGACATGTCATATCATCAAAACAATTATTTTTTTTTTTTACGTTTTCTATAGATTAGGGGGCATTTTAATATGTTTTAATAGATCAGTGGGCATTTTTAAATATGGCACATACATCAGGGGGCGTTTATGAAAATAATCTATTAAACTACCCCTCCAATAATTAACACGTCATCAAAACCGGTAATATAATTAACATAAGAGATAAAGTTAATAATGTTTCAAAGTTCAGGAGGTGTGCATACTAATTTTTAAAGTTCAGGAGGTAAAGTGAAAAAAACTAAAATTAAGAGGGTAAAAGTAAAATTTTTCTTTAAATTTAGGTGAGAAATGTCAAAACTACCCAGTGTTTGTCACACCCTGGGGCAGGGGTCGGTGACGTGGAGGCTCGATTAGGAGTTAAACATTTAATAATTAAAACCAACAGTGAAATATTAAAGAAATCTCCAAACGAGCACCACTATTTTACCGAAAATAAATTTCAAGAACATCTCAAGAGGCTAAAACTCCCGCCTTTATCACTGTTTAGGGCTACACCCTCAGGATCTATCCATGGGATCTTCAGTATCGTACATACATGAACGTGTAAATGAAACATTATAGACATCAACCACAGTCTAGAAATCCAAATATTAGATTTTACAAAATTTATAATTCTTACATTTATACACCAGGAGGATGAACACAATCCTCTCTTTATTAGGTGGTAGCAACTCAGCTACTTCGCACTGCTTCTAGAATCACCTGTAGGATATATGTTGAAATAATAAAAAGTGAGCGAAAGGCCAAGTAGGATATATGTTAAAATAACTTTATAAACAAATAAATAAATGTGTAAACAAGTAAATAAATAAATAAGTAAATGAATTAATAAGACATTCAGTTCCAACACAACAGCCGAAACCTCACATCCTTTTTCTCAAAGGAAATATAACTGAAAATCTCTGTATTACAGGTATCAACAAGTAATTTATACTATGATAAATTACTTATACAACCAAATGCACAAGCCATATCACCCTAGGCCAGGTTTCGGGTCCTGCCCCCAAGGATGCACTCTCCACATCCTATCTAGGCCATCAGCCAGTTTACCGATTTGTAAGATCTCCTATCTTAAGAAATCATTCATTAAACTTTATAAAACAGTTCATTATACTCCCCAGAACTACAACAAGTCATGGGGGTTAAAATGCTTTTCTTTCACAAACATGCCCTTTCTTTAAAACATTTGCAAGGCCAAAATTATTTTAAAAACAGGCTCACAAAGGAAATGGTAAGAAATCCTACCTCACAAGCACCAACCCTGGCTAGCGTTACACTATTCTAGCTTTCGCTTCCTCAAGCCCTTCAATCTGAGTCCTCAGCTAGCACTGATACAAAACCACGCTTTAGCATCCAATTCACATTCCTAAAGCAATTTCAATCTCAATATTCGATTTCATTTCCTATTAGTGTGCCTTAATCAATTTTCAAGTTTCATAACCTAATTCATGTTTCAAATCATCATTCCAAGGGTTTTCAATCTCAAAAAATGGATTAAAGAAGCTAATCCATTCATTCTAGGTCCCCAAATGAAGCTAATTTGAGTTCTGCTTGAAAACTGAGGTCAAAATAGGGTTTTACAGCAAAACAGAGTCAAACCCCGTGTACACCGGTTGACCGGTGATAGCGCAGTGCAACACCACTGGTGGACCGGTAGTGTGCAATTTGGTCGACCGCATAGGTCAACCGGTATACCCAATGTAGTCCGGTCGACCGCACAGGTCGACTTGTGAAGAACAGCTGGGCAAGGAAAACCCGCAGAATCAGCCCAAAAAACTGTAATTTTGGTTCCAAATCGAAATATCTCAAAGGAAGACCACTAGATCCGGGTTCTAGGTACAAAATCAAGTCCAAAGAACCCAAGATCTCCAATTTCTACCAAGGTTTTACTCAAAATCCATCAAAATTTATTTCGAACCAAAACTAAGCTTTTAAATCTGAAAACTTGAGGTTCAAGAGAGGTTTTTCAGAAATCTTACCTTGAATCCTTCTCTTGATGTTGAAAAATTCTTGAAATTTCCCTTTGGTTTGAAATCCGGTTGATTTTGAAGCAAAAACGAAAGAGAGAGATAGAAAGTGTGAGTTCGAAGAAAGAAAGAGAGAGAAAGAGAGAGAGAGAGTGTGCTCGGGAAGGGAAAAAGAAAAGGAAGAAAAGAAAATAAAGGAAAAGTAAAGGGAAAGGACAGGTGTCATAAAATTAAAATAACAATCCAGAAATGTACCCATACACACTTCTGGGAAAAATGTAAATACTGAGAATATTTTAATACCTTGGAATTATTTAAATTTACACGTCAGAAACATTTAATATCCAATAATTACTTAATTAAACCAGATTAGGCACACTAATAAATGTTAATTACCTCAATTAATCTTGTTTAATTCTTCGGGGTGTTATAGTGTTAAATTTGCTTTCTTTAATAAAGGAATGTGTAATGATGTGTTGTAATACCTTTTTAAGAGTTAATATAAAAGTATGTTAAAATGTGTTTAATTTTTTGTATTATATTTTTTTTCATTAACATTTTAAGTTTAATTTAAATTGTACTTTTGTTTCATTATCAAGATAAAATTGTCTAATTAAATTTATTATTTTAAGTAAATTAATCTTAAGTATAATATTTATTTTAATTGCTCCTAATAATGCATCAAATATTAAATGGTTTTTTTGTTTAATATGCTACTTTAGTGGATGGAAAACATTACTAAAACAAAGGATTTTTTAGAAAAGAAAAATATTTCTTTTTATGAGAGTGAAAATATAGTTATAAATGTGTAAAAAGGAACTTGGCTACTAGAGGTGGAAACTGTAATGTGGACAATTTGGGAACCAATGGTGGACCAGTGGAAACTTTATTGTGGACAACTTGGCTACTGGTGGTGGAAGCCTTAATGTGGTGGTGGAAGCTCTAATGTGGTGGTGGAAACTCTAATGCGGCCAACTTAGCTACTCGTGGTGAAAGCTCTAATATGAATAACTTGACAACTGGTGGTGGAAGCTCTAATGTGGATAATGTGGCTACTGGTTGTGAAAGCTATATTGTGGACTTGGCTACTGGTGGTGGAAATTCTAATGTGAACAACTTGGCTACTGGTGGTGGATGCTTTAATGTGGACAACTTGACTACTAGTGGAGGAAACTCTAATGTGGACAACTTGACTATTGGTGGTGGAAGCTCTAATGTGGACAACTTTGCTACTGGAGGTGGAAACTCTAACGCGGACAACTTGGGAACTGGTGGTGGACTGGTGGATACTTTATTGTGGATAACTTGGCCACTGATAGTGGAACCTTTAATGTGGTGGTGGAAACTTTAACGTGGCCAACTTGGCTACTGGTGGTGGAAGCTCTAATATGGACAACTTGATTATTGGTAGTGGAAACTCTAATTTGGACAACTTAGCTACTGGTGGTGGAAGCTTTAATGTAGACAACTTGGCTATTGGTTGTGAAAACTTTAATATGGAACACATTCCTACTGGTGGTGGAAACTCTAATGTGGACAACTTGGCTACAGGTGATGGAAGCTCTAATGTGGACAACTTGGCTACTGGTGGTGGAAGCTCTAAGATGGACAACTTGGCTACTGGAGGTGGAAAGTCTAATGTGGACAACTTGTTAACTGGTGGTGGGCTAGTGGAAACTTTATTGTGGACAACTTGGTTGCGGGTGGGGGAAGATTTAATGTGGACAACTTGGCTATTGGTGGTGGAAGCTTTAATGCAGACAGCTTGGCTATTGGTGGTGAAAACTTTAATATGGACAACATTGCTACAGGTGGTGGAAACTCTAATGTGGACAACTTGGTTATAGGTGTTGAAAGCTCTAATGTGGACAACTTGGCTATTGGTGGTGGACGCTCTAATATGGACAACTTGGCTACTAGAGGTGGAAAGTCTAATATGGACAACTTGGTAACTGGTGGTGGACTAGTAGAAACTTTTTTGTAGGAACTTGGCTGTGGGTGGTGGAAGATCTAATGTGGACGACTTGGCTAGTGATGGTGGTGGATGCTTTAATTTGCACAACTTGGCTATAGGTGGTGTAAACTGTAATGTGGATAACTTGGCTACTGGTGGTGAAAACTTGAATATGGAAAACTTGGCTACTGGTGGTGGAAACTCTAATGTGGACAACTTGGCTACAGGTGATGGAAGGTCTAATTTGGAAAGCTTGGCTACTAGTGGTGGAAGGTCTAATGTGGACAACTTGGCTACTGGAGGTGGAGACTCTATTGTGGACAACTTCGTAACTGGTGGTGGAATCTCTAACGTGGATAACTAGGCGACTGGCGGTGGAAGCTCTAATATGGATAACTTGGCCACTGGTGGTGGAAGCTCTAATGTGGACTTGGCTACTGGTGGTGGAAATGATAATGTGGACAACTTGGCTACTGGTGGTGGATGCTCGAATGTGGATAAGCGTCAATCTCTCGACCGGGACCATCGCTACCATCATCATTATCCAAAGGAAGAACGATATCTCATCAACAAATGAAACCCCAAAAGTAATCACTCTTGGGCAAAACATCCTCAAGAGATAAAAGAGCGCATTAGTGAATTGAAACGAGTAGCTAGAATACAAATATGAATGGCAAGGCTAAACTTGTGCATCGATCAAATCGAGAAAAGCAAAAAATGGAGCGAGGAAACTCTATCGATCAAAATCCACTGGAACCCAAGTCGTTGCTCTCCATCGACTTAAATCTTTAAGTTGAGCGAGTCGAGAGGTGGAAAAGACCAATAGTGATATTCAAACTTTACAAAAGTTAAAACGAATATTGTTTCCTAAACTAAAATTCTCATAAGAATTCGAAAGTCAACATTGACTTTGAATTTTTAAAAGTGACAAGAGTTAAGAGCACTTATGAAAACAAATCAATAATCAGGTCGAAATCAATACTTCTAAAAAACTTCAAAGTCAACTTTGACTTCGAACTTCATATCGATAAATATTGATAATAGAAACAATGGATTCCATCCATCAAGGTGCTCTAGGAAAATGAAACGGTCTCTAACGTCAAATTCTCAAGTGTAGCTGTATCATATATTAACTAGTATTGTACGACACATCCCGTCACAAAACTGTTAAAATAACAAGAAGACTCGGTAGAAAACTTACACATGCTCGATTTTCCATAGAATTCGAAGCTGTGCTCTGATACCATAAACTATCACGACCCCAAAGATGAGACCGTGATTATTGGGATAGAATTAAAGAAAATTAGCTTAATTAAACTTGATTAATTAAGGAAAATCCATGAAAAATAATGTAAAAAATATATAAACACCAAAATAGATATTAAAATATATTACTCTGGAGTCTTTCTTTTATAAACAATATTTAAAACAATCCATAAAGTTTAAAATTATACAACTCTGGGACAATGTCGATTATTACAATTTATATACAGGAATACAGTACATCTCAGAATTTAAAAACTGTAATTTTGAAACAGACTAAGTACATCAAATCTTGTGCTTCTAATCTATTGGCATCCATGCGCCATGCTATGAATCTAAATCGCTAACTCTAGAGGGGGTTAAAATATTGAACATAGAAGAAAAATGAGCGGAATGCCCAATAGGATATATTTTAGAAAACTTTAGAAAATTAAAAGAAAGCTTTATAAATAAAAAGTATTCACAGTCTGGACAAATCATCCGGAACTGAACATCCTTTTTCTGAAAGGAAAATGAACCAAAATTATCGGTTTCAGGCATCAACAAGTAATTTAATGACAAATTACTTACGACCATTGCAAGGCCTTATCACCACCGTTGTGGCCCGTACGGGTTTCGGGACCTGCCCCTAAGGATGTGATTCTCATATCCCAATCTCTATGGCCATCATGCATTTTATCGTTTCTTAAAAATGTCTATTAAGTCTTAATTCAGTTCATTAGGAATTCAATAGCATAAATCATGCTATTTCCTCAAACTACTTTTTTTAAAATTTTATTTTTTATAAATCATGTTTTGTCTTCAAAACATTTCCATAAGCCAAAATACTTAAAACAGACTAATAAGGATATGGACAAGAATATCCTACCTCTGGGCAATTTAATCTACGGATAACTTCACGTTATCCAACTGTCTATTCTTGAAGCTCCACGTTCGATCGTGCCGCTAGCTTCGTTATCAAAACGATATTTTAGAATTTAGTTCTCACCTTTAAAATAATTCTAGTTCAATTATGTACTATTGCTTCCTATTAGTGTGCCTTGACTCAAATCTAAAGTTTGCAAACAACTTCATAATGCAACTTGTGGTGCTTTGAAAATTAGAACTTAATCCGTTAGTTTGGTTTCCCATTGAAATTTGGTTTAAAAACTCATTTTTAAAGCATTTCTACAATACGCTAACAGTTCAACAATTAATAGGAAAAATATCAAAAACTTGCATTTTGAGTTCAATTCTAAAATAAATTCATAGGAAATTGCTAAAATTAGTTTCCACACACTTCAATATGCTCAAGAACTAAAATCCCCCAAATTCAACCTAAATTCAACCACGATTTGGCGAAATCTAAACCTAAATCAAAATTCATCAAACCTAATCAAAATCTACTTCTTTAAACCAATAATTCAAATACAAGAGTGGATTTCTCAAGAAATTTTACCTCTAGTTCGTTGAAGGAGCTATTCTCTCTCTTTTCTATTTTGTTTATTTTTTTTCTTGGCTGCTGCCCCGGCCAAGAACAGCAGGTGTGAGAGGAAGAGAGAGAATGCTGGAAGGGAGAGAGAGAGAGAGAAAAAGAGCGCCAGTGGGAAGAAAAAGAGAGGGGGGTAGCCGGTGAGGAAAACAGAGGGGAGAGAGATAAGAAAAAGAAAGAGAGAGAGAGAGAGCAAGGGGGTCTGCAGGAAGGAGAAAAACAAAGGGAAAGGAAAGAGAAAAAGAAAAAAGAAAGAAAGGAAAAGAAAAAAGAAAAAGAAGAAGAAAATGTGGAAAAAATATATTAAAGGGTATTTAGAGGAAAAGGAAAAGTAAGTGTATTTTCAAAACGGAAAGAAATTAAAATTTTTAATGACATGATTAATTAAGAAAATTAACATTAGGCACACTAATATATCACAATTAACATAATAAAACATGCTTAATTCTTCCGGTTGTTACAGTTCTACCCTCATAAAGGAAATTTTGTCCTCAAAATTAGAGCTTCCTCAGGATAAAAATATATATGGATATTGTTCTTGCATTGTCACTTCTAGTTCCCACGTCGCTTCCTCAATGCCATGGTGTTGCCACAACACTTTTACTAGTGAAATCTCACGACGACGTAAACTCTTCACCTTTTGGTCAAAAATCTGGACCGACGGTTCTTTGTAAGTCGTGTCATACTGAATCGGAAGCATAGAAACATGAAACATATTGTGCACATGTGACAATTCAGGAGGTAACGTGAGGTAATAAGCAATGACACCAGCTCGTTGTATGATTTGGAACGGTCCTATATATCTTGGTGCAAGTTTCCCTTCCACATCAAAACGAGTGATTCCTTTGAGCATGGGCAGCGGTTTGTACTTAAGAAAACATTCAACAAAGATATGCAAGGAAACGAATGGCATTAGCGGTCTCATCATTTTTTAATGACTGGTGATTATTCCACAATCACACTTTTCATACGTAAACATGACAAATTTTCATCTCTACTCACATGTCCGAACACTTGATTTCTGATACAAATCCTATGCAAAGTTGTAGAATAAATGAACAAGAACCATCACGGACATGTTTCTTGTATAACGCCCAATGGGTTCAAAATTTTCAATAGCTAACTGAGCACCATAAGCTAAGGGCTTAGTGAAGTTCTCCACTTAATCGAACTCAGATTATGTAAAACAATCATTCCATTTACTCAGTTATTTAATCTCACATCTGGGCTGATCTGACGCCCGTCATAAAGACACGTGCAAAGTGTATTACACCTCTCTAAGGGTAGAAAACTGGCTCCTAATGAAAATAGGCATCTAGATCTTTCCAACGAGCTTTCAAACACATATAACAAGAGATTAAAATTCTAAAATTTTAACTTTTCAAGGCTTTTTAAAAAGTTTCTATGTGAAACTTTAACTACGCACACTAAATGGTAGCAGCAATCTCGGTTCTAGAAGTTGGGGGTTCAAATTCACACTTTTTGCGTTATGTCAAAAATGCAGTTTTGACCTTTCTGACAGAAATGATCACAAAATATTCCACATAGATCAAAAAGGTGTAATTCTAGTTTTTAAATAAAGTAGACACCTAGAGCTTCAAAATGAACTATCATATGCCTAAATACGAGCTCTCTAAGTACCTCAAAAATAGTTTTGAAGAAATCAAAATTCTAGTCTTTCCTGATTTTAACAGCTTTTAAGAAGTTTCTATATGAAACTTTCGATGCGCACAACTCGGGTTACAAAACTCCAAATGATGTGATTCCAACTCCCATATATCACTAATAATATGTTCCAAATGGTAGTAATAGTGGTTTAGGTACAACAATCCTATTTCAAAAAGTAGGGGTCTCAGTTCTTTATTTTATCAATCCCTAGAAAAGACACCTTTTGCAACTGTTACGAGAATATTCATAAAATATTCTACATAGCCCCAAAAATTACAAAATCAGTGCCTAATCGAAGTACACATCTAAGGCTTTGTAAAGAACTAGCATAAATTTATTTTCGTGTCTGTTAACATCTCCAAAAGCACATTATACCAGATAAAATGTGGCTGTTTTTCTGCAGAACTTTACAAACTATGCTCAACTTCAAAAATGCATAACTTGAGCTACATTTATCCGTTTTGGATGATTTTTATGGCCACACGAAGCTTATAGCACATACTAAATGATTCTAAACTCAATGTAAGTGCGACAACTACAGTTTCAAATTTGGGTCTCTAGTTCATGAGTTTCTAGTTTCGCTTCAAGATGTAGATTTAACACATCTTAGTAAAACACACAACTAATTCCACGGGGCTCCTAAATTGATGTCTCTAGCTCCTTTAGAAATTAGACATATAGGCCTTCAATTCAGTATGTTACATGTAAGGTTTGGAAACTGACAAAGCCCTCAAAAACATGTAACACAAAATCAAAACGACATGTATTTCTTGTATTATTTATAATATTCTAAGTTGTATTACTCAGGCTACGACGTCCGTCTGGGAAAATACTTATGGTTACATGAAGTTTACCACGTGTAGTAACTGACTTCAAAGTTAGTTTCTAATGCAACATCTATGGTTTGACATCAGTTTTGAAAAACGTCCAAAATGATGTGAATACTCATCACTATAACTACTCGTTCTAATTCCTTCAATCCTTTAGCACTTAAAGGCTTATAGGTTAATGGTTCACATGAAATTATCAAGAGATCTATTGTTAAGGCATCTATCTAGGGTAATTAAACCCAACACCTCAAGCCCGAGGGGACCCAACCTCAACTACTAAAGAAGTTCTCCCATTTAAAACACAACTTAGAATATGAGTCAAAAGCAAGAATGCCATTCACATGGTAGAAAAGAGGCGAATACGACAATTTCTTAGGATAGATGTTGAGCAAAATATTTATTAATATTAAAATAATATTTCACACACAACATAATTTCACCTATACTAGCATTTAATTAGTATAGGAGTTTATTATTTTTAGTTTGACCCATTCAAGATTATAAGAATAACCTTTTAATTGCAATCCCTTGGTACAAGGGAAAATCTTTTGATTCCAATTAAAACAGTAAGTTCTATTTATTTTTTTGTGAATTTGGGAAATTTGGGTTGATTTAAAATTGTGGATGAACTCAATGAATTTTGTCGAGTTGCCTACACACCCCGTTAAGGGATCAAGCCACTTGTAGTTCGAATTTGGAATTAAGATTTGTGTCTGGATAATTTGGAATTTGTATTTGGATAATTCATGGTGTATAACCGTTTGAGGAAATAAAAGAACTTTGAGAATTTGAATTGAGATTTGAAATTTGGATAATTCCTGGTGTATGACCGTGTTAGGAATTAAAATAACTTTAAAAATTTGACTTAAGATTTGAAATTTAGAAAATTCCTCGGTGTATGACCGTGTTAGAATTAAAAGGCCTTTTTAAAACTTGATTTAAGATTTGAATTTGGATAATTCCTATTTCAAATTTGGATTTGACTAATTCCTTGGTATATGACCGTATGAGGAATTGAAAGGATTTTAGAATTTTGACTGGAGATTTAAGTTGAGGTAATTCCAACATGAAATTTAATTTGAATTTAAAAATTGTGACTGCACCTAGATTTTATGTCTAAGTTGCATACGTATCTAAAATAGAATGAAGTCTTCGTAGTTCTTGAATTTTAAAATTTAAAGTGAAATTTTGTAAACTTTTTAATCTGTGAAGTGAATGCCCTCTTTAAATTTTTGGGGCAAATTTTAATTTGATTTGAATTATGAGAATCTACTCAAAACTGTATTTGAGTTTGTTTCAAGGTTAAAATTTGAAACTTGTTGATCCATGATAAATAAAGGAAATCTGTTCCTTTGATTTCGTAACAAGAAATTAGATTTGGCTCTGCCTATATAAGAGAGGTTTCAGACTCTTTTACACGTCCTAAAAGGAAGACGTGTTATTTGTGGTGAGTATTTTTCCTTTCTTTTCATCTTTCAACAACAACTTTTCACGGCAACATTAGTTACATATATAAATGATATATATATATATATATATATAGATGTATATTCTTTTCTTTGCAGACGTTAGCGGGATTGTCGAAAACGTGAGTCAACATCATCTCAGTCTCTTCTTTTATATATTTACACACACACACACACATATATATATATATTCATATATGATTTTTTTATGCATCAAATCATCAATTTCTTCTCATAAAGTTTTAATTCCATTTTGTCCTTGATTTACATACAGAGCCATTTTCCAATTCCAAGAAAAAAAAAGGTAATTGCGTTTCAGCCTTTTATCATCAGTTTTTTTTTTGTTCTTTTTTAGTCTTCTGACTAATTTTTTTACTTTTTTTTGTTTGCAGGAAACAGAGACACCTTTCTATAAGTGATCACTAATTTTTTGTTTTGGGCTGCACTTTGTAAGCCAGACTCAAAATTATAATAATATTTTGAACTGCGCTGTTATTGTCAGATTCATCACATATATACATATTTACACACATGTATATCTTTTTTTTAGGCTGCGTCATAATGGTCAGACCTTTTTTTAGAGGTTCTAATTTTTGTAACCTCATGATTTTATAGAGTTCTAAAACTTTCAACTCTGTTTTGATTTTTTTTAGAAGTTATAAATCTTGCAACCTTATGATTTTGTAGAGTTCTAAAATTTGCAACTCTGTTTTGATTTTTTTTAGAAGTTCTAAATCTTGCAACCTTATGATTTTGTAGAGTTCTAAAATTTGCAACTCTGTTTTGATTTTTTTTAGAAGTTCTAAATCTTGCAACCTTATGATTTTGTAGAGTTCTAAAATTTGCAACTCTGTTTTGATTTTTTTTTTAGGTTCTAAATTTTACAACCCCATAATTTTTCTTGACTGAGTTCAAAAGTTTGTAGCCCGTATGTCTTAAAACATGAATATGACCAGTAATGGCAAATGAACTTCTAGTCTTGAGATGGTATTTCGGTACAGAAGAAGGCTTGAGAAAAAACGTGTACACAATTTAGTGTACAAAACATCATAATGAGATGAAAGTAGATGAGTAAAGGACAAATTTTTTTACCTCTTTTTTTTTGACAATTCTCTCTTCACACACTATCTCACACCTTCTCTCACTACTTGCAATACACTCACTTTCTCTACACAAAGTTTGCTACGTAAGAAATAATGGTCTGCCCTAACATGCCTATATATAGACGTCTGAAGCAAACCCACAACTTTTTTCCTTTATTTATTTTTTTAATTAGTCAATCATTTTTTGAATCCTCCACTTTTATTTTGATTGGCTATTTTTCACAATATTTAAATATGATTAGCTACTTTTATCTCTCAAGGATTACCCCCACTCATGTATAACAGTTTTGTAGACTTCCTGACGTTATTTTTTACCAAACTCCCCACAAACACATTTTACTCTTTGTCCACACACCCACTTCTTCCAGGGAGTTATCCAACCTCCCACGTGACAATTTTTTTATTGTATTTTTTTTCTTTAACAAATGCCCCATAGAGTATGTACGTGACATTTATGCTCGCGTGTCATACTCGAGAAAAGAAGAAGAAAATAATAGTAATAATAATAATAATAATTTTATATTCATCTCTTCTCTTTTTTTTTTTAACAGGCTTATTTATGGATGCTTTTGGCAAACTTCGTTCAGAACGAGCCCCTAAGGAATCTGGCAAAGAACTTACTTCAGGGCCAAGTTACCAATGTTCGGTTGGTTTAGACGAAGTTTGAGCTTCAACAAGATTTAGCAGTCCCCTTTATTTGCTTAATTCTCAAGAAGTTCATTCTAGTTATTTAAGATATCTCTTCGATGGTGAAGAAAACACAATCCAATTGAGTCAACAAAAAGGTGCCGTTTTCAAAGCTGAAACCCTTGAGGAAGTTGACAATGGTCATGAAGGGGATCTCAGGACCATGGTTACTCCCGATTTTTATCCTGGTTTGCACCGAATGCTACAAGAAAAAAAAGAAACCTCCTTTACAATTCAATTTTTGTGGTCGGGCACACTTCCAACCTTGTTTAATGGAGTGGACTGCAAAGATTATAAGTCGTAACCGCAACATTTTGAAGAAAGTAGGGATTTATGATGCAGTAGCTGTTGCGCAATATCCTTTTTCTTATAATTGTAATGTTTGGCGAGCATTCGCTGAATTGTGGGGACCAACAAGCAATACTCTCCATCATATTGGTTGTGAAATGGGAATCTCATTATATGATCTGAAAACCATCGGGGGTTTGCCTATTTTGGGAATCTCGTATGAAGACTTTATCCTGACAAATAAGAAGTTGTTGAATACTTCTTTATATCATCCTTGCATTGTAGAACTTTTAAGGATCCATTCTCGTATATGCAATGTTTTGAAAACTCAATTTGTATCTTGGGATCAATGGGCTAAATATTTTTATAGAGGAGAACAGATGTTTGTCGGTTTAAAAGCTGAGCAGGCTCAAGATTCCCATTCTAAAGATTTCCATAAGAAGCCTCGAAAAAGCCAATTAAGACAACTTCCTTTGCAAGTTTCAGAAGTTGGTATACTCTCTGTATTCCTATCACTGTGGTTAAGTTGTTTCGTCCTTCCTACTAAAGGTGGCAACATAAGGCTTGAAAAATTTAATAAGGCCTCTTTGATGGCTAAAGGCACGAGAGTATCACTTGCCCCCACAGTTTTGGGATACATTTATTACGCATTTAATGAGTATGCCGCAGGTACAAATGGATTCAGTGTTAGCCGTGTTTTTCTTCCAATGCACTATGTCATCGGATGCTTAGCCGAACACTTTCCTTATTTATATTTTGGTTAGGAAGACAACAATAACTTGCCTTTGTTGCGTAAATATGCTAGAATCGTGCCTGAGAAAAGAACTATGACTGGAAGGAGGCATATAATACACGACGAATAGTATGTCCGTTACCGCCCATATTCATACCATGAAGAGAGAGATACAGATTACTTAGATGATGAAGACTTAACCGACGAGAAATTTGAACTTTTATTGTCCATGCGTGCAGCTTTACTCCCTGTGAGGGCAGGTAGTGCTATATTTGTAGAACCATACTATCCAAATAGATTTGCTTGCCAGTTTGGTTTTGACCAAGGCGTTCCTTCAGATAAGTTTCATTTTACGGTTGATGTGAAAAGGACTTGTGGGATAGAGGGGTTTGCCGACGCTTGGTATTTATTTTTAGAAAGACGTACTGGGACTTATTTTCATATACCGAGAGCCACCCGCATAGGGTAGTGCACATGGTGGTATTGTCGTTGGTGGATGCGTAGCACTACTCCTTACTCGGGGCGCTCAGTGAAAAATCTCCATTCATTATTTGAGAAAAAACCATACAAAGAAGAAGATGTATATGTGATTACTGACATCCAACGTCTTCATGCCAGTGTAGAAGACATTTTCATTCGATCCCATTCTCTGGCGGATGTTGTTAATACTCATGAAGCTTCTTGATCGAGTGATGGTGATGAGCGAGATACGAATCCGAAAAGAATGAGATGTGCAGAGATTACTGAGCCTGATTATGCAATTGCTGAAACTGTCTCTTTCCCAGCAAAGTCTCTAGAACCTGGACATATGAATATAGGAACTACTTCATATTCATTCCAAAATACTGAAACTGGTGTTTTTAGTTCTGATCATATGCAAGTTGACACTGATAATCCAGCAAGATTTGAAGATCTTCCAGAAGTCATCGAGACCCCATAATCTCCTGATAACCACGTAAATGATGCAATTAGGACTCTAGACGACGAGGAGCCCAAAGATTTTGAAAGTTTCAGGGAGCAGGCTATTATTGAAGTCTCATATGAACCTCCCCCATTGTCAATTATCGTGCCTACTACATCAAAAGTCATTTATCAAATTTCTACCATCACTCATCAAATTTTAGATAAACCTACTTTGGATTACTTGATCAATTTGTTAAAGTCAATCTCTGATTGGGTTTTACTTTCATCATCGCCAGAAAGTACTTTAAATTATCGCTCTCAGGTGTCTGAGTATCTCAAAACAATAGAATTCCTTATTGATATGAAGGGAATATCTCGAGGTGAGTTCGTATGGTTTAGAGATACTGTGAGCCGTTTGTTCAATTCAGAGAAATATTTAATCACTTTTTCTCCTTTTATTGAAGAGAAAGCTTCCATGAACGAAAGGTTAATTCTAGATTTGATTCATCATGAAAAGGAGCATCGTACTACTATGGATATTTTGTCTAGCGATCTTCCAAGTGCTCAATCAGCTGTAGAGAATATTGAGGCTTCTGAGGCAGAAGGAAAAGAAGCTGAGTAGAAGGTGCATTAATTGCCACATTCATATGGAGATTGATTAAAATCCACAAAAGATACATTTTCCCAGCTAAAGTATTCTTTGGATGAACACATAAAGATTAGTGACGAAATCAAGCAACTGTAGGTTGAAGCTAAGGTTGCAAGGTTTATCGAAATTCAAGAAGCTAGAACTAAAGCCAGGTCTCAAGAGCAGGAATCTCAGAAGATACGTGACTCTTTGGCTGCATTCTTCAAGATAGACTGATGATGATTTCGTCCCTCCTTTTTTCTTCATTTAGACACCCTTTTTGTCTCTTCTTTTTATTTATTTATTATTTTTGTCACTACGATTTGGCTTTTCCTATTTTTAGATTTATTATGCTCATTTTGAAATAGCATGTATTTGGACATTTTGTTCAATTTGAGTAATTGAATAAGAGCGGGTAATTTTTTTGTTTTGATTTTGTGGCTGCATCCAACTTATACTAGACTGCCTACGTATCCTTTTCACAGGAATCAAGCCTTCTGTAGTTCTATGGGGGAACATATGTGTTTTTATTTTATTTTTTATTTTTTTATTCTTTTATTTTTTGGCTGCATCCAGTTTATTACCGGATTGCCTACGTACCCCTTTAGGGGATCAAGCCATTCGTAGTTCACTCTGCTTTATTTATTTGCTTCCACTATTATCTTTCTTCTGCGGGTTATGTGTTAGGAGGCGTACCTCCCTATTTAGGCATAGAGGTTTTTGACAAACTTTTCGTTTACACAGGGGTAAATGCAGTGACCCTCTGAATCGGAAAGTTCATATGCCCCTTTTGGAAAGACCTTAGTGATGACATATGGTCCTTCCCATTTTACTTCAAATTTACCTTGCATCCTTCTTGTTATAACAATTGGTCTTCTAATTTTAAGGACCAACTCTCCGACCATGAAGGATCTAAATTTGACCTTTTTGTTAAAGGCCCCTGCCACTCAGGCTTGGTAAATTTTGAGTTTTTGTTGTACTGCGAGCCTTTTCTCATCCAATGCTTCAAGCTCAGCTAGTCTCACTTGGACATTTTCGTCTGGTGCCATCAATTGAGTAGCAATTCTGAGAGATGGTAATTGCACTTCTAATGGGAGTACGGCCTCAGAGCCAAAAACCAAACTGTATGGTGTGCAACCTGTTGCAGTTCGCACTGTGGTTCTATAAGTCCATAAGGCTTCTGGGAGGCGTTCATGCCAATCTATCATGTTCTTTGACACCGTTTTCTTTAAAATTTTGCAAAACACTTTGTTAAAGGCTTCTACTTGGCCATTTGAGGATGGATTATAACATGTTGAGAATCCATGTCGAAATTTTTATTTTTCCATCAACTTCGTCATTGCTTTGCATCTGAAATAAAGACCGTTGTCGGAGATGATCTTTGATGGCACTCCATAACAGTAGATTATATGGTTCTTTATGAAGTTTGTGACATCTTCTGCACCTACTTTTTTTAAAGGTACCGCTTCAGCCCATTTTGAAAAATAGTCTGTCCCAGCCAAAATATACCTATGACCCTTTGAGGATGCTGGCGTGAAAGGTCCAATTACATCTAAACCATGAGTATCAAATGGCCATGACATGATTGATGGGTGAAGAGGCAATGGAGGTTGATGGATGAAATCTCCATGAAGTTGGCATAACTTGCAACGCTTAAAAAAATTAATCGAATCTTGCACCATGGTGGACTAATAATAACCTAATCTTTTTATTTGTGCTGCAAGTTAAGGCTGGATTGATGAG
Source organism: Morus notabilis (assembly GCF_000414095.1). NCBI lineage: Eukaryota > Viridiplantae > Streptophyta > Magnoliopsida > Rosales > Moraceae > Morus > Morus notabilis. The sequence goes on from NW_010361629.1 coordinate 82,246, forward strand.
CTCCACATGTTCTGGCATGTGTTTCTTGAAGAGCATATGATGCCTCATCTTTTGATAAACACTTCAATAGTATTCCATCAAAAGATCATCTGTACAAAGTGTCATTTATGAAGACAAATTAAAGAACCCTTATGCGTACTTCTATTTTTTTCTTTGGATTATATGGTAATGCCCCATGCTGGAAGTAATTGATCAATGGTTGACGCCAATCTGCTTCCTCTGTATTTTCACTAAAAGTGACTACATTTATTGTTTCTTCCTTTTGCGTTCTTTCGACTACTGGTGCTAGCAGACGTCGTTCACCAACAGTTATCTGCATTCCCTTTTCGTGTGGTAAAATTAAGGATGCTATGAGGCTAGCTAAGGCATTAGCTTTGTCATTTTCTGATCTTGGAATGTGACATAGCATGATGCCTTGAAACTGGGACATTAAATGATTTGTTTTCTCATGATATGGAGTCAAGTTCTCATTCTTGACAGCATACTCCGTATTTATTTGTTTGACGATCAACTGGGAATCACCAAACACCCTCAGATGGCTTATCTACATTTCGAGTGCTATATTCAAACCAATAATCAATGCTTCATATTCTGCAACATTATTTGTGCAAGTTACGAGAATAGAGAATGAATATGGTATTAACCCTCCTGATGGTGTAATGAATACAATGCCTGCCCCGCCACTATTTTTCCTTGCTGCTCCATCAAAGTAAAGCTGCCAGAAAGACATTTCAGTGTTAATTTCCTTAAGCTCATCAACTGTTGCTTGACCTCCATCTTCTAATCCCAGAGGAGCTAGTACAGTGTTAATGAATTGTTCTAAGGACTCAGGTGTACGATTTTCTGATTCATTACTAGAACTTCCTTCGAATGAGACACAATTGACCTGTTTATATTCTTCTGGTTGCTTTTAAATCACATTCTCTTCTTTTTCTAATGAAGCAAATTTTTGTTGTCTTTTTACCTTCCACTTCTTGTTCTTTTTGAACCATTTTGATCAAGATGCAGATGAATATTTGATTCTTTCAAAGACAAACTCCTGGTGTTGTATTTCTCGTATTTTTTTTTCAGAGAAGATAACCTATTCTCTCTTCGTAAACACTTTAGGCTCAAAGGTAGCTTTCAAACAAGAGTTTTTTGAATAATTACAACTTTTCTGTGTTGTTTCTTGAAAAAAACTTTCTTACCCTTTGCTTTTGATTTTCTTGACATAGGGTTAGGAAATGCCCTTGGCTTGTTTGAATTGACAGTTACAACACGTTTGTTTGAGCTTCCGTGTTCGCCAAAAGTAATTGAGATATGCACTTTTCCAACTGGGAAAGTTTGATCTAGCTTCCAAAGCGGGAAGGTGAAACTGGTCATTAATGTCTCAATCACACTCTTGACGGATGCTAAAGCCTTTTGTCCAGGAGCTCGCTGACTTTTTGGCACGTACTTAAAAGTCATCTTTTGAGTAGGCTTGGATGAGCTCTTAACTTGTTTGGTGGTGCTATTTTTTTTTTCTCCTTCTGACATTTTGTTGGCATCCTTTAAGATTGTGACATCGGTCGATTTGTAGAACTTGGCATCAGTGTAATTTACTTGTTCCCTTCTAAACGGGTCCAGATCTGTATTTACTTTCATTACTTCTCCATGTTTGCAAAACTTAAAACATTAAGGAAGTGCTGAAGGGATAATACCACAGGCATGGAGCCACGGTCTTCTTAATAGCACGTTGTAGGAAGTATTTGAATCGATCACATGGAAAATGACGTTTGAGCTTAATTTACATATTTCAACTTTTAAGGTGATACTCTCCAATACTCTATCCCCCGCTTAGTTGAGCCCTTGGATTGTCAGCGGGGAAGGGGATAAATGTCAAGGTTGTAAGCCAACTGCCTTGAGAGTTTTCAAAGGGAGTACATTTACCGCCAAACCACCATCCAACATTATGCGGTTTATTTCAATATCTAGAATCATTCCCGTAACATAAAGTGGTCGATTGTGGTTTTCTTCACCAAGTTGGTGGTCATCGTCACTAAAGGAGATGCATGCCATACAAGAAGCGTAGATCTCATAAGATGACACTTTACCCACGGGAGCCTCTATTTTCCCTTTAAAAGGTTCAGGATTGGTCAATGTAGTTATGAGCACTTTTCTAAGCTCTTGAGACATTTGTAAAGCATCATAAACACTTAATAGAGCGGGAATACACTTTAAATGAGCCATAATGTTATAATTAACATGATCTGAGCGATTTTCTTCTTCTTTAATAGACTTAGGATAGGCTCCGTTGTCTTCAGTTTTTGTATTTTTCTTGGCTTTTATGAGCTCATTTGTCTCTTTTGCTATTTGAATGTTGCGCTTCATTTCCTGAAGTGTTATTTCATCTACCTCCTTTGAATTGACGGCGTCTTGAAGGAAAACGGGCTCTTTCATCCCTTATTCTTCTTTTCTTTCTGCTTCTTCAGAAATCACGCAACAATGAACGGCGTCTTCATCATAAAGTGGCTCTTCCTCTAGTGATATTTTAGAGGTGATATCATTGTTGCTCCTTTCTTCTTCAGAAGCTCTAGGATCCTCTTGAAGTGCTTTAGGCAAAAATTCATATAGCGTGAATGGCGTTCCTATCTTTTGACGCGAATGCCAACATTGGTGATGAAGGCACCCGGTTACTCAACAAGGTTATGCTTCAGAGCTGCCATAGCAAAACTCATGATATAAACTACCTTTTTACGCAAAAGTACACATGGGACACATGTTACTCCTGGTTACTCAGCAGCTCAAAACCAGAGGAGTGTTTCAACTTAAATTCTGCTTTTAACTCGTATTTATTCTCTTTTTTTTTTTAAACTCCCCCAAACTGAATTCTTTCTACCCAATCCTAGCTCCTCTAAACTGCTTGGCTTCCTAACTATTGTCTCAAAGGATTCTTTAAGCCAGTTCTAAAACCTTAAGCCTCCCAAAGTTCAAAATTTCCTAAGTTTTTCTCAAATTACTATCCACAGTTCAAATGGGGAATGTATCTTTCCTGAAAATTAGTCCACAATAAACATCCCTATTGAGTCATTCATGTCAATAAATCCCAAAATTTTTAAGATGTTCAAACAACTACATCATCATTAAGCATCCTTAGGTTAACCACTAAACCAACAAAACCAGAGAACACTAAACTAAAAAAAAAAATACAAGTTCTAAACAGTAACAACAAACAGCCAACAAAAAGAAACAAAAACAAATAAAAATGAAAACACAAAATCCTAAAAAGAGAAAACACCCCCCCCCCCCAACCTCAGAGGGGGGCAGGGTCACACCGGCACAATGTACAAAACACAAAAATAACCCACTATAAATAAGAGATTATTAAAAAAAAAATTACAGAGTGTAAGTAAAAGAAAACTCCCTCAAGTGTGCGTCATTATCTCCACTTCCAATTTAGTGGGTTGCGCAGTGAGCGTCGCCTTGGTGTCGGTTCAGTGGCCACCGCTTTACCCTTGTTCTTTCCTCGAGATGATGAAGGGGCTGCTACATCGGGTGCTGCAGCCATCGGTGGTTCACCCTGTTGAGCACCATCAGTGGTGTCATTATCAGCTTCGGGGGCTGACTCCTCGGCGTTATCATCAAAGACCTGGGGACGCAGGAGCAACTCCTCTGGGAATGCGGGGAAAGTGGCCATAGGCTTAGAAAAGTTTAGCTGAAGGGATTTTTTTATGGCCATGTCCCTATCCCGAGAATAGGCCCAGAACTGGCGAAGCTGCTCTTGTTACTGCTGCAGCAGTTCAAACATTTCAAACTGTTGTACTTCAAAGAGGCTCATCCTCTTCTCTAGCCACTCCTGACTTTGAGTGGCAGAAGCAGATTCGGTGTGACTGGTAGACGGCCTGGATGGTTCATCCTGCTCTTCTTCTTCCTCTCCTTTTTCTCACTTTTCACTCCGCCCTGAAGAAATGCGAGTAATTGCCACCAAATCCATCGCGCCAGTATTCCGTAAATGTGGCTCACTCGCCTCCCATGTAACTTGGGCTTGGATGCACAATTCTGAGATGAGAGATGGAAAGTACAGCCCGCCCTTTCCCTTCTCTGCACAAGCTCAGATTTGGTCGATGATTAATCGCCCCACATTGATGGGCTTGCCTACAAGGATGGCGTAGAGTAGGATGGCCCGGTTTCTGGATATGGTCTTCCCGTGTGTGGATAACAACAAACGGGAGGCCACAAAATGGTACCACACTTTGGCAACAGGCTGGAGTTCATGCCTATTGCATGTGTAGCTGCCCTTGGTGGATAACAACCACTGAGCCCCAGGGATGGCAATGGTTGTCAAGACTTCCTCGAGCTGCTCCTCTATGGTATCGGTAATCAATTCGACAAATTCATCGTCTTGGCTTTGTATACCAATAACACCGTTGATGTGGCTAGAGGTAAATGGGATATCTATTTCCCGTACAAAGATCGTATTTTGCCCCTGGTTTTGTAGGTTGGCATAAAATTCTTTTACCAGGGGCACAATGGGGTCAATTGGGTGGCGGCAGAAAATCTGCCCAACACCTCGGAATAATCACATCAGAAATAAATGCCGGCTGGCCTAAAGTAGGATTATCATGCAATAAAAAACCTTTTTCTTTTACTAAATTACGAGCCCGGATGTTTTCTGCGTACCTCTTTTCGGCCTCATCATCAATAAATTTGTGAATTTCTGAGACTTGCCTTGTCGAGGGAGAAGGATTTGCGGCCGCCGCTTTGTCTATGGTTGGATCCTGTCGATTCGAGGAGAAAGGCCGCTTGGCAAAGCTCTTCTTGCCCATGGTGAAGGTGATTTCAGGAGTGGAGGTTTTTCTTAGGCTAGGTAGTGGGAGGGATCAGCGGCGGTTCTGGGCAGAGAATGAGGGGGATAAAGAGGCTAGGGCAGGGGAAATAAAGAAGGGGGATTTTCTGAAAGGTGGGATCGAATGGGATTTGAATTTGGGCAATTTGAATTTAAGCCCAAAACGCTGTCGTTTTAAATGGCTGACATTCTTCTTTAATAACCGCCAAAACGACGTCGTCCCATTTAAACCCCTTAGATCCTTCATTGACTTCTCGTGAGGGGCCGCAATGCCATGCGATGTTGCACGATGCTGTAGCAAAATATTGCTCCCATTTTCAGGCCTGCTCCATTCGCCTCTCAATTGCTGCAACAATCCACAACAACTTGATTCCTGTGAAATACACAGCCACCCGTGATACTAAATTGCCCTGCCACTTAATAGTAAAGTCAGTGCTTTGCTTGAAACCTCAAAATCAAACTAAGAAAGATGATGAAATAAAAGAAATACACAACTCAAAACTAAAAAGAAAGCATCAAGATGGAATGAAATGAAAAAAAACTAAAAACTTTGGGTTGCCTCCCAATAGCGCTTGTTTTTACGTCTTCAGCCTGACGTCTTCCCCTTTTTAGTCATCGCTCAATGTGACAGAGGTCTTGGAACGTTCCATAGGTCCTCCCCAATAATGCTTGACACGTTGTCCGTTTACCAAGAACTTTCTCCCAGATTTCTCCTCCTGTAATTCCACAGCTCCATGTGGAAAAACCGTGGCTACTGTGAATGGTCCTGACCATCTGGATTTGAGTTTACCTGGGAATAATTTCAATCTCGAATTATATTGCAGCACCTGTTGTCCTGGTTCAAATTCCCTCGGTTTGATCCTCTTGTCGTGCCATCTTTTAGTGTTTTCTTTGTACAACTTTGCGTTCTCATACGAGAACATCCGCATCTCTTCCAACTCATCTAATTGCAACAACCTTGCTTGCCCAGCAACTTGTAGATCCATGTTGAGCTTCCTTGTTGCCCAATAAGCCTTGTGCTCCAATTCTAATGGTAAATGGCATGCCTTCCCAAAAACAAGACGGTAGGGGGACATTACCAAGGGTGTCTTGAAGGCTGTCCGGTAGGCCCATAGTGCATCATCTAATCGCAATGACCAATCCTTTCGGTTCGGGTTCACGACCATCTCTAAGATTCCCTTAATTTCCCTGTTAGAAATCTCTGCTTGACCGCTTGTTTGGGGGTGATATGCTGTGGCAACCTTATGCTTGACACCGTATTTGGCGAGCACCCCCTCAAATTGTCTGCTCACAAAATGAGTCCCCTCGTCACTTATCATGGCTCGTGGAGTCCCAAAACGAGTGAAAATATTCTTATGCAAGAATTTGATCACCACCTTTGAGTCATTAGTGGGGAATGCCGCTGCCTCAACCCATTTTGATACATAATCAACTGCTACCAATATGTACAGGTTTCCATATGAGGGTGGGAAAGGCCCCATAAAATCAATGCCCCATACATCGAACAACTCAACTTCCAAGATATTAGTCAAGGGCATTTCATGACGTTGTGAGATGTTTCCCACACGTTGACACCGATCACGCATCTTGACAAATTCATAAGCATCTTTAAAAAGTGTAGGCCAAAAATAACCGGATTGTAATACCTTGGCAGCAGTTCTTGAACCCCCAAAATGACCTCCATATGGTGAAGCATGGCAATGATGCAAAATACTCAATGTCTCCTCTTGGGGAACACATCGCCTCCAAATTTGGTCTGCACCTTGTTTATACAGAAAAGGCTCCTCCCAGTAGTAAGATTTCATATCATGGAAGAATCGCTTCATCTGCTATCGGCTCATTTTAGAAGGTGCCTTGCCACTCGCCAAATAATTTGCTAAATCTGCATACCATGGCAAAGAAGCTTGCTGCACTACAAGGAGCTGCTCATCGGGAAATTTCTCTTGAATAGGAATATGTGACTCAGCCCCATTTCCTTGTTCGAGTCTCTAAAGATGGTCTACCACTTGATTTTCGGTTCCCTTCCTATCTTTGATTTCAAGATCAAATTCCTGAAGTAACAAGATCCACCGAATCAACCTTGGTTTGGCATCTTTCTTTGAGATGAGGTATTTTATGGCTGAGTGAAACTTGTAGAAAAAACCCGTACCTATGACTTCCTTGCATGGCTGAATAAGGATCTAGATGCGGTTCGTGGTAGAATGATTGGAATCCGACCTCTACCTCAGATTGAAGAAGTCTTTGCTAAGGTTCGAAGGGAGGAGAGTAGGCGCAAGATTATGCTCGGCGATCCTAGAGGTACTGCCCAAACAGAGGCTTATGCACTGGTCTCCAAAAACTATGAACAGAACAGAAAACCAGACTTCTCTAATGAACCATGGCGTGCTAAAAAGGGGAATCTTTGGTGTGATTATTGTCAAAGAACCAATCACACTAAAGAAACTTGCTGGAAATTACATGGGAAACCTCCCAATCAGCACAACCGTGAACATCAAAGGCAACCTGGACAGTTTCAAAAAGAAACCTGTGCCTACCAGTCCAATGTTGAACGGGTTGAACAAAAATCTGGTGAGAATTTGGGCAGCATTAACCTCAGTAAGGAGCAACTTGAGCGTCTTTACAAGTTACTCACTGAGAAAAAGGAACTGGTACTTCTTTAATTGCCCAGCAAGGTAATTTCCTTTCAGCCCTAAATTGCACAAAGGAAGAAAAAAATTCCTGGATTATTGACTCCGGAGCCTCAGATCATATGACTTGTTGTGCTCAATTATTTTGCTCATATACTCCAAATTATGGTCACACTAAAGTGCGAATTGCAGATGGAACCTTGTCTCCGATTGCTGGAATTGGAACTGTTAAAATTAACTCCCTTGTTCTTAAGTCTGTATTACATGTTCTAAATTTATCTTGTAATCTACTGTCAGTGGGCAAAATTTCTAAGGATTGTAATTGTAGAGTGATCTTCTCACAGAATCATTGTGAATTTCAGGACCAGGGTTCGGGGAAGAGGATTGGCAATGCTAGTGAGCATGAGGGGCTATATTACTTTGACGAGGGCACCAACGAGATCAAACAAGTTCATACTGTTAGTTGAGAACCTTCTTCAAGGCAAAATCAAGTAATGTTGTGGCATTTTAGGTTAGGGCATCCTAGTTTCGCGTATTTAAAACACTTGCTTCCTTCCTTGTTTAAGAATAATGATGTTTTTCAATGTGAAATATGTTAGTTAGCTAAACATCAAAGATCTATGTTTAAACCAAAGCCTTATAAAGCAACTAGACCGATTCATAGTGATATTTGGGGACCCTCGCAGTCTCACAATATTTATTCAAAGCGTTGGTTTATATCCTTTATCGATGATCATACTCATGTGTGTTGGTTGTACTTACTCAAAGATAAATCTGATGTTGAGCAAACGTTCATAAATTTTCACAACATGGTTAAAACTCAATACTCCACAAAGATCCAAATCTTACACACTGATAACGGTAAAGAGTACTTTAACCAGATTTTGGGAGGATATCTTAATACAAATGAGATTATTCATGAAAGTTCTTGCACCAATACACCCCAGCAAAATGGCATAGTTGAAAGAAAAAATAAACACCTTTTGGAAGTTGCTAGGTCCATCATGTTTACAACCAATACTCGTAAACAATTTTGGGGGGATGCTGTTCTCATTGCTTGCTACCTTATAAACAGAATGCCCACAAATGTTCTTCAGTTTCAAACTCCACTAAACGTCCTCTCCAAGCTTTTTCCTGAGAACCGAACCTTTAGTAATCTTCCCTTAAAAGTGTTCGGCTATACTGTGTTTGCTCATAATCATGAACCCAATCGGAACAAACTTGATCCAAAAGCCCTCAAATGCATTTTTCTTAGATATGTTGCAAACCAAAACGGGTACAAATGTTATTTTCCAGAAAAGAAAAAAATCATTGTAACCATAGACCTCACCTTCTTTGAAAATACTCCTTTCTATTCTACAAATTCCCTTCAGGGGGAGACAAACAGTGAAGGAAATTTCTGGCATTTTTCTTCTGAAATCCTTAATTCTACCACCTCTGAAATCCCCAATTTCACTTCACCGAACTTGCCTCTTTTAGAACCTAATCCCCCACACTCTGAGAATCTCAGTTTACCAAGAGTTGAAAATTTTGATGTGGTCGATGAGAGCAATAAACAAGGAGGGAATCTTGATGTGGAAAATAATCAAGAAGAAAACAAGGTGCCTGATCTAGATGTCCAGCAACAGACATCCCATCAAAATACAGAACTTCGTGTTTACTCTCGTCAGAAGAATCAACAAGTCCCTCTTACTCTCGAGGATTGTCATGAATCCAACCCGGACTCAGGTAATTTTCTTGCCCTTCTTCCTATGGTTAATACCGATGCTCAACCTATTGCTTTAAGAAAAGGTGTCCATTCCTGTATTCAACATTCTATAGCTCAGTTTGTACAATATGACCATTTGTCCTCTTCTATGAAAGCATTAGTTTCCAGTCTTAAAGACACGGAAATTCCAAGAAATATTGAAGAAGCCTTTCAACGAACTGAGTGGAAAAGGGCAGTAGAGGAAGAAATGCAAGCTCTAGAGAAGAATGGGACTTGGGAAGTCGTTAAAAACCCAGAGATGCTGTACCTGTAGGCTGTAAATGGGTATTCACAGTGAAGTATAAATCTGATGGGTCCATTGTAAGGCACAAAGCGCATTTGGTTGCAAAGGGGTTTACTCAGACTTACGGGATAGATTACCCAGATTCTTTTGCCCCCGTTGCCAAACTCAATACCATCCGGGTCCTCTCTCTTGCAGCAAATCTAGATTGGCCACTCCATCAACTTGACATCAAGAACGCACTTCTCAATGGTGACTTGACTAAAGAAATCTATATGGAACTTCCTCCAGGTTTTAAGAGTGCTGGACAAGCAGGGCAGGTGTGTAAGTTGAAAAAACCCCTCTATGGACTAAACAATCACCTAGAGCATGGTTTGAAAGGTTCACGAAAGTAGTCCGCCAACAAGGGTATAAGCAGGCACACACTGATCACACGCTATTCTACAAACATGAAGGAGGTAAGTCAACTATACTTATTGTATACGCTGATGACATTATCTTAACAGGTGATAATGTTCCAGAAATGGGTTAGTTAAAGAAGAATCTTGCATATGAATTTGAGATTAAAGATCTGGGTACGCTAAGGTACTTTTTGGGTATGGAGATTGCTCGAAATAGAATAGGTATCTTTGTTTCTCAAAGAAAATATGTCCTAGATCTTTTAAGGGAGACTAGGTTACTTGGATGCAAACCTGTTAATACCCCAGCCGATCCAAATGTTAAACTTGGAGATCAAAATACAAGTACACCAATGGACAAGGGTAGATACCAACGGCTCGTTGGAAAGCTTATTTATTTAGCTCATACGAGACCAGGCATAGCTTTCACTGTTAGCATGGTAAGCTAGTTTACGCATGCTACCTATGAGGAACACCTAAATGTAGTCCTCCGGATATTGAAGTATCTAAAAGGGAGCCCAGGAAAAGGATAGTTCTTTAGGAAGGGAGAATCTCATGAAATTAAAGCCTATACTGACGCTAATTGGGCTGGCTCAGTGGCAGATATGAGATCTACATCCGGTTACTATTCTTATGTTTGGGGAAACTTGGTGACATGGAGGAGTAAAAAGCAGAATGTAGTGACTAGAAGTAGTGCAAAGGCTGAACTTAGATCCTTAGCAAATGGAGTTAGTGAAATTTGGCTAAGGCTACTCCTTGAAGAACTTTAAGTTGCAACAGAAAGTCCTATGAGATTGTATTGCGACAACAAAGCTGCCATCAGCATAGCTCATAATCTTGTGCATCATGATCGTACTAAACATGTAGAGGTTGATCGACACTTTATCAAAGAGAAAATTGAAGATGGGACTCTTTGCATTCCTCATGTAGCTTCAGTAGAGCAGACAACAGACATTCTAACTAAAGTATTGCCAAGACCTCTTTCTGAGAAGATGATTTACAAGCTGGGATTGTTTGATGTATACAATCCAGCTTGAGAATGAGTGTTAAAAATTAGTCTATCTCTGGTATCCCTAATATCCGGGAGATTTGGGGGCAGTTAAGGGTTGATTTAGTCAGCCCTATATAGTAGGTGTGGAGACAAGCTTCAATATTTCATACCTTGTCCTGATCCCAACATCCCAAACGATGAGCTGATGTTCGTATATTCCAGTCTCCACATTAAGAAACCTGTAAACAAAAAGATGTGTATTAATCATAATAATCACAATAATCATAAATTTATACTAGTTGGATGCCACCTGCATACGCACGTGGACAACAATATGGAAATGTTATAAGTTCTACTCCATTTATTATTGTTTAGTTTTTTTTTTTCTTAGTTAATAATAGAAGTCTTCATTCATTTTCTTAAGGCTATATACATTTTCACAAAATATTATTTGAGGAAATAAAGGAGGAACAGGACATAAATTCATGTCTTTATATTTTATTAAAATGCATGTGGTATTATTTTTTAAAAAAAATTAAAAATAAAACTTTATTTTCTTGCTATTTAATAACTAATTCCAGTTGAATGTAACAAATTTGACATATACGGGAAGAAATAAAGTTAAAAAATTAGTGTAATCGTGTTATTTGTTAGATCATAAAAATGCGTTATTTTGTCGCAATCACCTCAAAAATAAAGAATAAATAGGACTCAGTCGTCAACTTAAAACATAAAAATCTGAAAAAGTATTTTTTTACACATGTTCAACAACTTAAATCCCGTGATTATCATGATGATTCATCATGAAAATCCCAGACATCAAATAATGAAATCAAGATCCTAAAATTACAGTTGCAAATCTGACCTCATATATAAATGTTGAGCTACGTTTATTCAATAACGTCCTATTTCCACAAGCATCTATGAGAAAAATTGGTTAGTAGGATATTAGTTTCTCCAAGAAGTAGGTTTAGTTTTATGAGTATTAAGAAATTGAAGAGGAGATATGACGGAGAAATACAAAGTGGAAAAAACTGAAAGTGTTCCCCCTTTCTCAAAAAAAAAAAAAAAAAAAAAGTACATCAAAAAGGAATTACGGAAAAAGGCTGCCATGTGGAAAGAAATTCGGAATTGGGAGGATGAAAAGAATAGAGAAAGCAGAAAGAGGGTTTGAGGCGTATAAGAATACTTTCCTTTAAGGTTTTATTTGCCCTCACTTCTCAAAGTTTGCTAACGAGTTCTAAAATGGCAAATTACCCCTAAGATACAACAAACCCTTTAACACAATATCCAGCAAAAATATTGAGTTTCAGAACAACTATATTATCTGTATTTTTTCTGAAGTCAATCATAAAAGGACAGGGAGGCATCCATCCTCTTTAAGTGTTACAACCTTTCACATAAAGATACCTTTTCAATTTGATGGTTATCTTTTATATGCTGATGCACTTATAACAATAGTTATTTCTATTGTTAATAAGTGCTCAGATATGTGAGAAAACATATCACAAATAGATGCAATGGTTCGAGACCTTTTCAGATCACTAAAACACACGAACACATATTTCATCGATGATTTGCGCTGCAACGCCTAAGAGGCGCACTGCAGCGCGCGGGCTTAGCAAAAACAGACCCGAGAGGTCTGTTTTACGCAAGCTGCAGCGCCCAAATACGCGCTGCAGCGCGCCCGTGCGCTGCAGCGCATGGGCCTAGCAAAACAGACCCGAGAGTCTGTTTTACGCAGGCTGCAGCGCCCAAGCGCGCTGCAGCACGTCCGTGCGCTGCAGCGCGCACTCATTCGCGCTGCAGCGCGTGCTTGCGTCAGCCCACTCTTCCCGAATGTGTTTTAATCCAATTTTGTGATATCAAGATTGAGAGATATATTACAATCTCTCTAACAATCCCCCACTAGATTGTAATATTTCTTCAGAATTAACAACGATAAACACATAAATACATGAAGGTATCTTTCGATTTTAACCTTTACTTAGTGACTATATTCAAAGTATTCACAAAACAATAGTGTGCTTTGCGTTAAACTGTCTCTTAAGCAAATACCGGAAATATATCACATATGTGTCATCCCAGATTTCAAAACTGTTCCAATCGTTTAGCACTATTCCGGCCTTATGCTCTATCTTATATTCATGAACATTTACAAGACTAAACCAAGGTCTTGTTAGGAACAGCACCATTCCTCATGTTCACTTAGGTGAAGTTTGAATTATATCTCTAGCTACTAAGAGACTCGAACTTCATTAAGAGTATAAACTCAACCTCAAACACGTAGCTATTTTTGCACCGATATCCTGGAAGGGACTAATTAAAGTTCGGTGCTAACCCGGTCACATAACAATACTTTGTTCTTACCCATTTAACTATGGAATAGCGGTACAACTATTACATAGTTGGGTTACCATCATTGGTGACTCTTTCAAAGAAAGGTTTCAGTCTCATTCCACTAGATGTTTCTTTGACTAAGTCTCTTGAAAGACCTTT
>NW_010361629.1:96067-98388 GCF_000414095.1 Morus notabilis
GCAAATGCTATGTCGGGTCTTGTACAATGCATAGCATACATTAAGCTACCGATCGCACTAGCATATTCAAGCTGTGCCACAGCTCTGCCTGCATTTTCTAGTAATTTAATACTAGAATCATATGGGGTATTTGCTTCTTTAAACTTCAAATGATTAAATTTAAGAAGCACATTCTCAATATAATGAGATTGACACAACGAATAACCCTCACTATGCTTCCTCACTCTTACGCCTAAGATAGTATCTACTTCACCAAGATCTTTCATCTTAAATTGTGAAGTTAGATATTTCTTGGTATCATTTATCCCTTGCATATTTGTTCCAAAAATAAGCAAGTCATCAACATATAAACATATTATCACACCAAAACAATTTGTAAATTTAGTGTATATACATTTATCCGCATTATTATGCTTAAAACCATGAGATAAAATGACATTATCAAATTTCTCATGTCATTGTTTTGGTGTTTGCTTTAAACCATAAAGAGACTTGACTAACTTGCAAACCTTCTTTTCATTTCCAAGTAATACAAACCCTTCGGGTTGTTCCATATAGATTTCCTCATCAAGATCACCATTTAGAAAAGCCGTCTTAACATCCATTTGATGCACATGCAAATTGCATATCGATGCAATTGTAAATAGCACTCTTATGGATGTCAATCTAGCTACCGGAGCATATGTATCGAAATAGTCTATACCACGCTTTTTTTTAAAACCTTTAGCTACTAATCTAGCTTTGAATGTTAGTATAGACCCATCGGTATTGTACTTTCTCCTAAACACCCATTTGTTGCTTATTGGTTTTGATCCCGGAGGAAGATCAACCAAGATCCAAGTTTGATTTGAGATAATCGAATCCATTTCATCATTCACAGCCTTTCTCCAAAAGGAGGCATCCCTTGAAGTCATAGCTTCAGTAAATGTCTTTGGATCTTCCTCTACATTAAGCAACAATGGTATTTTATTAAGTACACAATTTCTATCTCCTTCAACCAAAAAGGTTAAAGCTTGAGATGAAATAAAATCCGGTGCTAGGTTCTTTTCTTTTCTTTCACGTTGACTTCTTCTCGGTTCGAAAGATGTCATAGACTCTTTCCTTTTATTAGTGGAGGTACCGGGAACGTCAACATATGGTCGATTAACATTAGATTCTAATTCAATGGTAGAATCAAGGCTAAACTTGTTCTCAACAAATTCAACATCTCTTGATTCCACAATAATATTAGAATCTAGATTCAATAATCTATAAGCCTTGGAATTTTCAGCATAACCTACGAAAACACTTCTAATACCTCTAGCTCCTAACTTTGATGATTTAGGGTCCATAATTCTATAAAAGGCTAGACAGCCCCACACCCTTAAATACAACAAGTTTGGTTTTCTTCCTTTCCATACTTCATATGGAGAGACATGTGTTTTCATATATGTAATCCTATTGTGAACATGACATGCTGTAAGTAAAGCTTCCCCCCATAAATTATTAGGCAATTTAGAATTAAGAAGCATAGAGTTAATCATATCGGTAAAGATTCTATTTTTTCTTTCAGCCAATCCATTTTGTTGAGGAGTAAAAGGGGCTGACTTTTGGTGAATAATTCCATGCTCTTCACAGAAAGCATCAAATTCATTTGAGAAATATTCACCACCTCTATCACTTCGAACCATTTTGATCTTCTTGTCTTTTTGGTTCTCAATTTCAGCCTTATAAATTTTAAATTTATCAAAGGCTTCATCTTTTGTTCTAAGTAAATACACATAAGTATATCTAAAATAATCATCGATAAAAGTGATAAAGTATCTCTTTACTCCTCTAGTCAAAATTCCATTATACTCACAAATATCGGTATGAATCATATCCAATATTTGAGTATTACGTTCGGCTCTAGGAAAAGGTTTCTTAGTCATCTTTGCTTGTATACAAATCTCACAGTTATCATTTTTAATATCTTTGCAATTAATCAAACCATGTTTAGACATATATTTCAAAGATCTAAAATTTAAGTGTGCTAAATGTGCATGCCAAACATCAAAAAAATCAACAATATAAAGAGAATTCACAGCATCTTTATTATTAACACTTAGTTTGTACATGCCATCACAAGAATACCTATTTCCCACAAAGATCTCATTCTTAGATACAATGCAATTATTGCCCTCAAGAATAATTTTAAACACATTCTTACACATAAGACTAGCGGATACAAGATTTTTCCTAATATCAGGAACATGAAGTACATTGTTCAATGTAAGCTTCTTTCCGGAAGTAAAGTTAATCTCCACCACTCCTCTCCCGGAAACCATCGCTGCATCATTGTT